>NC_137459.1:235874210-236129210 GCF_964235325.1 Thermobia domestica
TATTTCTTCTTTCTCAATTTTTTCTCAACTAATATCGATCTTTTTCCATAATTTTTACAAACTAACCAACTATATATTTACCATATGTAGAAAGTGCAACCCTCCCTATAAAGGAGAATGTTTAAAAAATGGTATTAGACGCTCAATTCGTTTTAAATAAAGAGTTGATACGCTTAATTTCAGCTCCGCAAGCTTAACGGCTTGATAGATACTCAATTTCTCTCGCAAATATTCGGATCCCCACTATCCCTTAAGATATTATTATAACAAACGCAATATGATAACATCACAATTTGGATTAAGGCCTAACTATATACCTAAAGCCATTTTGTTTGACTGCAATTTGGCCGTGATGATTAGGTACACATAGTTACATTTATTTTGATATAATAATTTATATAATACAGTGATTCAAAAATGTATTGTCTCCAGTAGTTAGCTCTTCTAAACCTCACAGGCTGTGTCTCGAAAGCCAAGTAGTAGTATACGTCCTATTGCTATTATTACAATTACGAATATCAATATTCAAAAAATGCCTCAAGTTCTTTTCTCACTTAGAGATAATCAACTGATGTAAGTAAACAGAAACAAACGAAAAAGGGAAATGGAGGCCTTGAAAGTAAAACGTAGACAAATTTACCAGTGTTCAGAAGCACATTTTTAAATCACGCTCGACCCTACTCATAGGAGCTAAATACTCGTTTCTGGTAAGTTTGAATTATCCGTTTCTCGCCACGTAGCAGAAATATAGCAAAAATAAAGTGCATACTGCTGGCGGTCTTCGTGGCCGAAAGTACTAGCACAATGAGCTTGTAAGTATAATAGCTTTTGCTGTGGGTTCAATCCCGGGTAAAGGAATGTTTTTTTTTTAGTTTTATATTTTATATTTAACACTTTCAAAATAAGTTTTTCATTAAACTAAGATGAAAATAATATTCAAAAAATGATTATGTAACGTGTGCGATTTTGCTATACAAATCCACAGCATAAGTAGTAGTAGGAGGAGGAGTAGGACGTGGAGGAGCTGGTTAGAAGCCCCGCAAATGCTCGTTTTGTTCCACCTTGTCTGCCATGATGTAAATTTAACCTGAACTGCTTCTTAAATTTTCTTCCTCTTCAATTCCTACCAAGTGACAATGTTCTTTTATTATTACTATAATACACAATACATATAATAGGTTTGGACAATGGCAAGCTGAAACCTATCAGAAACGTGTAAATACCGTTAGTTTTCTATTTCTAGAGTCCCCGGTGAAAAAATATGCTGTTCAAAAGACGCTGTCTAAGGGTTGGTGGGTCAGAGTGGGTCACGGTGGGTGGTGGGTCGCAGTGGGTCACATGCTGTTGACCCAGGTCCAACTGACCCACTGAGAGAATTCGATGCATCTGACCCACTAACCCACTCAAACTGTGGATTTGACAGCACATTGAAGATTGAAGACCGAAAATTGCATGTTCACCATATTTTTTTTTTTTGTTTTACTTCAGACAAGGAAAATACGCGCGAATAGTGTTTGTGATTTTTACTCTCCTCAATGTTTGTATGTTTCTGTCCCTGTCCTTAAAGAGTTAGTGGGAAGACTGTAAAAGTGTGTAAAACCCGTCAAAATAGGAAGCAAGGTACTGAGAAAGGTTCGTTCAATTAGTTAACTTAAAGAAATAATCCAGTACCTTGAAACACCAGATTCCAATCAATATGGGTATCTGTGCAATGCCATGCCGTGCAAAATCAGGGTCCGAGGCGAGAGCCTGTGGCAGTGATTCCGTACATATAAGTTGTCAATTTAAAAATTTACTTCTCTGGACTATTCTTTCTGCATAACACTTTACTACTTTATCATGACTGAAATCACAAAGTTTTAGCATTATTACACTGGAATCGTATGTGTAATTACTGAAATCACTGTAACTCCACTTTTCCTCTTCCCAGAACAGTGATGTCTTAGAGTAGTAGCTTAAGCGTTGGTTTCATAATGTTTGGGACGCAAGTTCGATATTGGCTGTGGCTATTCAGCACATTTTTATAATTTACAATATTGATATTTCTGATGTGTACTAACATGGAAAATATTCAATTTCTCTGGGTCTCAGAGTTAAGACGACTTCCTTCACAGGTGAAATGACAACAACACAAAATTACGTCATTCGTATCAACTTGTTTCGTAACTGTCGGGGATGTAACGTGTTTGGACAAGAATTGATTAATACATAAGGGCTAAATACGTCCTTACTGCTGTAGTATGGGCCAAAAATGAGTTCCAAGGAATTGTTCCTAGCTGTACACAAATTACAAATAGTGATCGAACTTAAAATGCTATTCACGGGAATGATCCTATTTAAGATGTCATCTCACCTTTCTACCTAAAAGAAGGTCGAAAAAGAATGCATTACTGTTATCACATTGTAAATATTTATATTTCATTTCTTGTTGTCATAAAATGATAATTCTGTCTGTAAATCCGTAAAAGTAATATTATTATCGCGTTCATGTGTAAATCCATGAAACATCTGACATAACATTAATGTATATCTTTTCTGTTCCTATGAATACCTTCCACTATGTTACTTTTTCTTTCCCTCTGTAATATCAATAATAATAATAATAATAATAATAATAATAATAATAATAATAATAATAATAATAATAATAATAATAATAATAATAATCATAATCATAATCATAAAGGTATAACGTAATTACAATACCAATTACATAGACATAATCTTCCCATTCAGAAACATTAATAATTGCCACGACGGAATTTGGAACCAGATAGCTGAAATGGGAGTTTCCTGCTTTCACAATTTTCTTAAACAAATCGCCCCAACCGGAGAACTGTTCGCCACTGACACCTCATGTCCTTTCGACGTATTCCAAACACTACAAGGACACGAACACAGAAAAACTGAGGACAGTTAAAATTCCGACCTTGCTCTTCAGAGGAATTCGAACCCCTGGTGGATTGCGCCACATGATCAGAAGCCGAACGCCCAAGATCAATCGGCTAGTGCCACCGGCTCAATTTGCCGCAAATCTCTCATATGAATATAAGAAAATAAACTAGTACTTATGGAATATAAACATAGAGCTGTCTTCTTTTACATGTGTTGATACAATTCAAAGAATGTGAAAATAATTTTTGTTGTGTTTTCTTCTTTTGTAGTTGGAGGTTATGGGAAAGACGAAATGTAATGTAAATCGGGACCATCCCTATAACCGATGACCAGCTCCGTAACTTAGATTTATTTTGGGGGGACAAGCTCTAATAAACTTATTTGGGCCTCCTAGAAAAAGTTGTTTTTCTAATTCTTGGGCAACCTCTTTCCAACTTTATCTTAATCTTTATGTCCTCCCAGAGCCTGTGAGCCATCCCGCACGACAAGGTCTGCGGTGCCGTTAGTTACTCCCTGGGCTCATTTCATATATGACAAAATTTTTAAGGGGACAATATTGATAAATCTCAAAGCCATACGAATAAATGTTATTTCTAGAGCCCATAATAGTAGACATTTTTTACTGAAATGAGTCCACGACTGATTTTTTTTTTCTATTTAGATTTTGTGTACTGCTTTGTTTATGCAATGTAGCGACCCTATTTGATGCTTCATTTCTAATTTCATGTTCGTATCGTATATGGAGTAAGAAAATTTTGTCTGAAGATGGGCCCCCTCAAACGGCGGGAGCTTCTCTGTGGGGGAGTTGTCCCCTCCAAAAGTTACGTGTCTGACTATGACGTAGCCTCAAATTGAATAACGTTTCGTGATATTTTCCTCATTGAGGATTGTCTATATAAATTGTTTTTGAGTTAAACAAGAAAATCTCGAGTAAGTCATTAAGACACTCACACAAGTTGCTTATAATTTGTTTATAATTTTATTTGTATTTTCTTTATATTGGTTTATTTTTGTTATATTTGAGTATCTTGTTTATATTTCTCCATGAAACTATTTTAACTAGTTATTAGTTTGGGTGGAAGGTTAATTGGCGTGGTAGTTGAGTGGTTAACGCATTGAACTTCTTTTCGGTAGACACGGGTTCGAATCCCGTTTAGGTTGAGACTTTTTCAAGTGTACCTGTTTCAATTTCAATTTCAATGCATACTCAGTATGACAAGCAAGATCTTCTCTTTCGTATTATAGACAGGAAAGGATGTTGGAATAAAGAGAACTGGAGAATGTCTGTCAATAGAGACAGTGACTCTCAAACTTATTTCCAGCAGTTATTCTACATTTGACATTTTCATCTACTTTCATGCATTTTCTGATTCATGTGTGATCAATGTTTTTTTTATTTCTTTGAATATATAGCATATAACGAAATAATACATTACATACACAGCATATTGAGATCAACGTATATTCATTGGACAACACGCTGTGAACCAGGGAGATTGATTTCAGAATGGAGAAATGTTTCGTGCGTCATCTACTCACAACTTTAATTGCATAAAGACTTGACTCAGTGCTACCAACTGTTGTCAGTGCCAGGGGTTCTCACAGCTGCAAATGACCTGGACCCCAAGTAATGGAAGTAGAGCACTATCGGGGAGGAGATACTTTTGTGAGTGGTTGTACATCTTTAACTATATCACGTTCAAAATTAACCTTTTTCGTTCGATTAAGCCAAATTCTATTGACTTCTTGAGCCTGTAGCGACTAATGCTTTTAAAGAGATGACATTAGAATTGCCATTTTCCTTTTCTTCTTGTTATTACGTAGTGTGGTGCAATTATTTTCAGCTGTAGGTATCTTAGGTAGGTTGGTAAAGCTTCCAACACGTTTCTCCCATCTGTTGACTCTACTTGGTTTGTCACCTGGCGGGAAATCGACGGTTGTGGTGGGTTAGGACATGTAAGTACTTGTCTGGAAAACCGAGGTTTCCTGTATGGGTCTATTTATTGTCTCTTCAAGACTAAATGTTTAGTCTGGAAACACATGTGGGTTCAAAGGATATATCACAGTTTTGCGAAATACATTTACAGCTGTTTGGACACAGGCAGCCTTCATAAATGCTGCTCCATATAGTTTGGGAATGTTACCAATTGTAACGTCTCTTCTTTGGTGCATTTGGAGCCATTCCTGTACTTCCTGGTAACAGTATGTGATCACTGACGCAATAAAGAACTCTACTTTCTGCTGCTACGTTGTCAACTAGTCTAAGTCATCTTCTTACTTACGACAATTTTGTCACCAACGTAGAACGAGGCACCTCATACTCCTTAGGAGCTTCCAGATAGCCCTTATTTCGTTCAATGACGTCCTTTACAACATTTTTCTTGTTTCCTTTGTCCAAGGATTGCCAGACAGTTGTTGTTCTGTAGAGTTCGCAGCATAGAAATTGTTACAAAAATTCTAAGTCCAAATTAATAACAAACTCTAGCCCTGTTTACTTATGCATCCAGAAGTGCATGTCTCAATCGATTAGTTGCTTCTAGTATTCAATACAACTCCTCCCCCTCCTCCACCTCTCCTTGTCTAAAGTAGTGAGTGTGACGTAGTACACTCTTTCCATTCAGCTGAAAAAGAAACAGAAATCAAGTTTACAATGTTATAGCTTTAAAATAGTCTTTTCCACTCGTTTTTGTTCTGAAATATTTTTAAGAGTCTAAATTAGAAAAAAAAGTCACACCATGTTCCCAGAGCGTCATAAAGAACTTTAGTTTCATTCCTTTCCTTCTTTAAAGAGTGCAAGCTAGTAAGATGCTCCCTAGCAAATCTATGGAAATTGCCAATAACGGCAGCAGGTTTTGTGCTTCCTAAAAACTGTAATGCACGCACAGAGCTCCAAAATATCTATTGACAGAAATGAGTGTTATTCAACGACTCATTTCATTTCTTTTCAGTAATTGCAAGCAAATGTTCCGGGGGGGGTCATTTGGGCAGGACAAGAGGATGGAATTCCCCATCACTTGATCTTCATAAATACGTATTTTTTGATCATTTGAATAGTAATAGAGTAATAAAAAAAGTGAAAATCTTATGTCGCTGAGAATGTACCCCCCTCCCGAATAAAATCTAAAAGACATTGCTCGTAGCAAAATACCTATAGAGTTACGATAGCACATTGCTAGATTTCTTACATTTGGTTTCAAGAGTCGAAGGTTTGATCTCAAGCCATATGAGTTGCTGGGCGACATTGAGAGAGAGAGGTAGAGATTCAAGTGTGGAGACAGAGAGGGATGATTTATATACACAGATTTAGAACTGGGTAGAAATCATTGGATAGCATTGGAATTATGACGAAAATTGTGATCTTTTGAAAGAGAAGATGGGAGGTTTCGAACTGCGAGGATCACATTAGGCAGTTGTCGAATTAACGTGGAGAACTCTTTTTAGAACATCAGATGATTACGAAGGCACAGAAAGATCTTGCGAACTGAAGGATTAAGAATTTAGAAGATCTGAAACTTCCCAGACGGGATTCGAACCACGAACCTTGTAGTTACTGAATCCTGACTTTATCCATTCTGCTACGGAGAACTCTAAGTACGCGTTACATACGTTTCCTTTAGCTACGTTGAAAGCAAACTGAATGGGATATTAGAAAACTTGACTCGGTGGATGCGCCGTTCAGATAGGACGTAAACCTCTTGTAACTTAGTTACAATGTATCGTGGCGGATATAAATCATTGATCAGGTAATGGTGACTGCTTTGAAACAAATGTAGAGTATGAGAATTAAGTCAGTCGTATCTATGGTTTCATGTGGAGAAGAAACAAACTTGTGAACCAAAGGTTTAATAACAACTCAAGTTATTAATATAAACTTTGCCGAAGATTATTCACTTATATCATCATAAAAGGAATAAGAAAGACGTTCTGAAACGAAGAGATTCAACTTTGCAAGCGGAGGCAAAGAAACCTAAAGTAACGAGACTAAAGACGAAATATTTACTGCGTGGTGATCGTGGTTTAGTGGTCAAGGCTCTTTATCAGTAATCTGAGGTCCGTGGTTCGAATCCACGTCGGCCATTTTTTCTTACTTTAGGATTTTTGATGGTGATTGATCGACGATGATACACGTTTTACTATATTCAGATATTTGAATATTCGGATGTTTCAATACTTGAACTGTTAAATCTTCATGAATAATAATAGCAATAATAATAAACTAATAATAATAATAATAATAATAATAATAATAATTATTATTATTATTATTATCTCGTAGAACATTAGTAGCTAGGAGCTAATTATCGATCAGTTCATACCATTACAAGCAGAAACGTGACATTCGACATGAATATTGACAAAATGTTAACAGAGACGCTAAACTCCAAAGTTTCTCGGCCACTAACTAAATGTTTGAACATTATTTTTAATCCACACGAGCTGGCATTACAGACGAAAAAAGTTGAAGTAGAAAAGGGTAATCTCATACATTCAATTTTAAGTTAATTCTGTAGAACAGACTCCATAGCAATTAGCGTTACTAAGAGATGAAAACTTACAAAAGAAGAAGAAAAAACTGCACGCTTGGCCATTTTGGATCACTCTGCTAATAGAGAAAAAGGCAGAAGGAAAACCAGGCAAAGAAGAGATCATATCATACTAAAAGTCAGCTCATCAAGGAAGAAAAAAGTTTTCAAAGGTTCATGTTGTACACCATCTATGAAAGGTACTGAATTATTCAACTCTAAAACCTTATATTCTCTGTGTTGTTGCATATATTTAGGATTCTCAATATTAACGCACTTTAAATAAAATAAAAAAAAGGAAAGGTACGAAAGTGTTACCTAACATTTGTATTGTTAGTATAGTGTGGGTCCTAAAGTATATTCTTTTGAGCACAAATTGTTTTTATATAACATAGGGGACCTTACTAGTGTGGAAGGCAAACGGCTATTAACATTATTTTTAGTGTAATTTCATTAGGCAAAAGATGCTTATATAGTGCATCTCGTTTACATGACGGGCGAGGCAATTAAAATTTACTTAGCAATGCAACTTGTTTATCATTTTGTTCTATGACCCTAGAGTTTTACCACACACAAAGTATCATAACAATGTTTGCTTATTTAAACGGAATATTTTTTTTCTGTTGGTATAAAAGATTTGAATGGTATTCAAAAAGTGCACAAATATAGTAATATGGCTCTCTTTGTACAAAAGTACTATAAAATGCTCAATTGCAAATTTGCATCACAAAAATTTGGTCTGCAGAAACCTTAAAATAGTCCTTCTTCTGTGTGACACAAAAATTTACAAATTAGTGCAAAATCTAGCACCACCACTAAATAGGCCACTCAAGTTAATTCCTTCATTTATTTGTATCCCCCAGAAAGATATAAAATGCTGAGTTAGTTAAAATTGTCCTTTTTCTGGTTGACACCAAAAATAGATCACTCAAATTTATCCCTTTGCTTGTTTAAATAATTAAATGTTATAAAATTCTCAGTTAATTAAAATTGTCCTCTTTCGTCTATTCTGGTTAGTAAAAATTTATTCTTTCCTTTCAGTATCCTTTCAGTATTCATTCCTTGTATTTGAATCAGTACAAAATGACACAGATATTCTGAGCTAGCTAAAATGACATTTCTGCTTGGTTCGAAACTAAATAGATCACCCAAAATATCCTAAGTTTATTTAAACCGTACAAAATGCTATACAATGCTGAGTAAGTTAAAATGAACTTTCTCCACTTTTTCTTCTTGGTACAAAATTGAATAGGACACTCAAATTTATTCCTTCGTTTATTTGAATACTAAAAAAGGATATAGTCTACCCAAATTTTATTAATTATTCACTTTTTTCTGGTTCCAAATACTCCATCCATATTTATTTCTTCGTTTACTTCAATGACACAAAAAGGTACATATGTTCTGAGCTAGTTCAAATGGCATTTTTCGTTCGTATAAAAACTAGGACACCTTTATTTATTCCTTCGTTTATTTGAATAGTACAAAATGAGACAGAAATCCTGATCGAATTAAAATGGCATTTATCGTTGGTACAAAATTGAATAGGTAATTCAGATTTATTCGTTTGTGTAAATAGTACAAACTGGTATAGAAATTCTGAGCTATTTAAAACTGGCATTTCTTGTTGGTACAAAATTGAACAGGTCACTCAATTTGTTCCTTTGTTTATTTAAATAGTATAAGATGATCTAAGATATTGAGCTAGCTAAAATGGTCCTTCTTCGTTTTTTCTCGTTGGAACACAAAGTAGAACACCCATAATTATTCTTTGGTTTATTTGAGTAGTACAAAAGGTACATAAATTTGTAGCTAGTTAAAATGATCTTTTTTTCGTTTTTCTGGTTAGTACAAATTTATATCTTCGTTTATTTGAATAGCACAAAAACGTATAACATTATCAGCTTGTAAAAATGGGGCTTCTTCGGTTTTTGGGTTGGTACAAAGCTAAATATGACCACCAAATTTATTCCTTTGTTTATTTACATAGCAAAAAATCGTATAAAATACTCAGTTAATAAAAATGCTATTTCTCGTTGGTATTAAAAGTAGAACAACCAAATTTATTCTTTCGTTTATTGGAGTAGTACAAACGTCCGTAAATTCTGAGCTAATTAAAATGGACAGTTTTTTCTTTGCATTTTCCGGTTAGTACTAATTTATTCATTTGTTAATTTAAATAGTGCAAAATAGTATAACATTTTGAGCTAGTCAAACTGGTCCTTCTTCTCTTTTTCTGGTTAGTACAAATTTATTCTTTTATTTATTTAAATAGTAGAAAATGGTTTAAAATACTCAGCTAGATAAAATAGTCCCACTTCGGTTCTTTCTCGTTGGTCAAAGGTATATAAGCAATTCAGATTTATTGCTTCGTTTGTTTCAGTAGCACAGAATTGTATAACCTGCTGAGTGAATTGGAATTGCGTTACTTAATTTTTCTTCTTGGTACAAATTTATTCCTTTGTTTGTTTAAAAAATTATAAAATATTCAGCTAGTTAAATGACCCTTCTTCAGTTTTTCCTGGTTGTTACATAACTAAATAGTCCACTCAAATGTATTCCTTCGTTTATTTGAGCAGCGCAAAAGGTACATTAATTCTGAGCTAGTTAAAATGGTAATTTTTCTGCTTTTGTAAATAGTACAAATGTAATTCTTTGTTTATTTACTTAGTACAAAGTAGTACAAACCTATTCCTTCGTTTGTTTAAAAAAATATAAAATACTCAGCTAGTTGAAATTGCCCTTCTTTGGTTTTTCTGGTTGTTACAAAATTAAATAGCCCACTCAAATTTATTCCTTCGTTTATTTGAATAACGAAAAAGGCACAGAAATTTTGAGCTAGTTAAAGTGGCATTTCCTACTTTTTTCTGGTTTAGTGGAGTAGTACAAAAGGTACATAAATTCTGAACTAGCTAAAGTGGACCATTTCACTTTCTCTACTCAGTACTAATTTATTGTTTTGTTTGTTTAAATATTACGAAATACTATAAAATACTCATCTGGTTAAAATGGACCTTCCTAGGTTTCTTTCTGGTTGGTACAAAACTAAATACTCAACTCAAATTTATTCCTTCGTTTATTTGAGTAGCACCAAAAGGTATAGAAATTCTGAGCTAGTTAAAATGGCATTTCCCGTTGGTACAAGAATGAGTAGATCACTCAAATTTATCCCTTAGTTTGTTTAAATTGTACAGAATAATATAAAACTCTCTGCTAGTTAAAATGGCACATTTTTGCTTTTTCTGCTTTGTATAAATTTATTCTTTCGTCTATTTGAACAGACCAAAATTGTATAAAACACTGAACTATTTAAAGTGGCCTTTCTTGGATTTTTTCTCATTAATACAAAAGTAAATAAGCCATTCAAATTTTTTCCTTGTTCGCTTCTTTTCTGATTGGTACAAAATCGAATAGGTCACATACTTTTATCCGTCGCTCCGTTTACGAGTTATTTACGTTTGAATATTTGACCTTTGACCTCGATGATCAGTACTTTTGAGACATGTAGCAGTTGGTGACTTATTACTAAATGTGGAAATAGCACCTCAATATGTGGCTCCGTGTTCTAGTTAATTACGTTTAAATATTTGACCTTTGACCACGATGGTCCGTACTTTTGGGACGTGTAATAGTTGACAACCTATTACTAAATTTAGAAACACCATCTCAATACGTTGCTCCGTTTTCGAGTTATTCACGTTTAAATACGTGACCTTTGACCTCGATAGTCAGTAGTTTTGGGGCATGTAGTAGTTGGTGACCTATTGTTAAATGTGGAAACACCATCTCAGTATGAGGCTCCGTTCACGAGTTATTCGGGTTTAAATATTTGACCTTTTGCCTCGATGTTCAGTAATTTTGGAACATGTAGTACTTTATGACCTAGTACTAAAATGTGGTAACATCGCCTCAAACGTTGTCCCGTTTACGAGTTATTCGGTTTAAACTTTTGACGTCGATGGTCAGTACTTTTGAGACATGTAGTACTAGATGAATGCTTATGTAATTTATGCTATGTTCCATAAGGGTTGAAAAATAAGCGATAGTCTTTTATGTTACATAGTTTTGTGTTCGTAGTCTTGTGTAATTTCTGCTATGTTAAAAGAGGGTTTGAAAAATTTGCTTATAAAAGGGAATGAATACACCTCCATTATTCTCTGTTATGTTAGTAATCTTCGCTATCTTACATAAGAGTGCTGTTAAAATATGTGTTCATAGTCTTACATAATTTCTGCTATGTTACATAGGGGTTGGAAATTGTGTTCATTGGCTTTTATTAGCTCTGCTATGTTACATAGCCCTATGTAATTTCTGCTGTTACGTAGGTGTTGGAAAATGTGTTGATTGTCTTTTATTTACTCTGCTGTTACATAGGTGTTGTAAAATGCGTTCATTGGCTGTTTTTAGCTCTGCTATGTTATATGGTGTTATGTAATTTCTGCTATGTTAAAATAGGGATTGAAAAAGTGGTCATAAAAGGGAACGAGTACCACCTGAAAATTTGTCGTAAATGTGGCAGCCAATCAGTGTGCAGCGGGCGTGGCCTTATTCATCACGTGATCTGTGACAGCCAATCAGCTTGCGCGGGCGGGGTCTTGATCTCTCCCTGGTACAGATAGATCAGAATTTGCTCTACTCAGCTTGTTAAAAATTCAGCGTATAAATAATAAATAAAAAGCTTGGTAATGTAAGCATAGGGGGGCTAAATTCTACTTCGCCCCGGGCACCGAAAATCCTGGCTACGTCTCTGTATGCCATCAAATATAGATACTTTACTTTTGAATGAGGTTGCAAGATTCTAGAACACCGTATAACTCGCCGAATACAAGTCGTTATATCTATAGCTTACGAGATCCGTTTCAGTGGGATCCTCAGCACAAGTTCTGCTCAAGCCATTATCTTCAAACGTGATCACAAATTAATGTATTCAAGACATAGAACATCTATCAGCAAGTTATCTCAGCACGAAAAAATAGATATATATCGAGGGATTATAATCATTTCCAGGTATAATCAAGGGATAGCAATCAAGTTCGTAATATTTTCTACACTAGGTACTTTGCCAATTCGAACTTTGTGGTGGACAAACACCGTGGGTTTTCTCGGGGTTCTCCCGTTTCTTCCCACTTTCTTCATTCCACCATTTCACTCATCTCTCATCATCACCGTCTCCTTTAGCCTAACCGGCATAACCGTGGGACGTAAAACTCAAAGATTTCATTTCATTTCATTTTGCCAATTCGAGAGAAATGTTCCTAATAATGCCACGAAATTTATTTTACAAACATGTATGAACTGGCGTTATGTTTATAATCAATTGTACACTTATATGAATCGCGATGCTAGGTTAATAAGTATCTGCAATCAATTTTATTACTTGTTTCTACAAGAGTACCGTGTTTTCATTCACGTTATTTTTGAGCATAGCCTGCTTTTCAATGCACCTTGTCCAACGTTGCACAAGTTTTCCGATCCCTTCTGTAAAAAGTCTAGGTTGAACAGTAAGCCACGAATGCACCGCTTCCTTCATCTGTTGATCGGAACTGAATCGACGGCCTCTGACGGCAATTTTGAAATACACCAAACAGATGGTAATCCGACGGGACGAGATTAAGACTGTATTCAGAACGTTCCAAGACCTCGAGACGCAGCGTCTAAAGAACTTAAGCGGTGTGGGCTGCTTTATGTAGACGCGAAGTATCATGCAACACAAAAACGCCTCTGCGACAATCGACCTCTGCGTTAATTATCAATTGCAGGCTTCAAATTACCAGCATATCAATGTTATTTTACTGTTTATTTTTGATCCCTTTACTAGTTAATATTCCAGGATTGGCCCTTGTGAGTTCCAAAACACTGTGAGCATCAGTTTCCTTCAGAAGGTTGATTCTTGAATTTGTCTTGACGGGAGATCCGGGGTGCTTCTATTGCATGCTCTGGTATTTGCTTTCTGGTTCAAAGTGATGTATTCACATTTCATCTCCAGTGATGATTTTCCTTAGAAACGCTTCACCTTCGTTAGTATAACGGCCCAGTAGATGACAAATTCTTACACGGTCTCGCTTATTCTCTTCATGGAGTTTTTTTCTTAACCCTTTTCTCAACACCAACGTAAAAAGATATACAAAAATATTACAGTTATTATTGACTTACACTAGTATGCATATTGCTCTTGTGGTTTCATAGGGGAAGATGTAACAAGAGTGATGTGATAATAATAAAGAGAATGGTTAGTAAATAGAAAATTTTCAAATTTTATTGTCTGATTTTTGGCTATTACCACTTTCTATATAATGTCATATCCGTTTGTTATCTCAGTATTCATTAGTAACTGAGCACACTTTCAACTGGCTAGTTTTGTGGAATTAACTCACGGTAGTTGAAGAAATCCAAGCACTTAGGATCAATACTACAGTAAAATGTAGGAATAAAAGGAATGTAAACAGTAGAATAAGCAGTGATTGGGCGAAATGGAGAGAAGCGGCAGGAGTATCTTGTGGTCGTAGGGTACCAATAAGTCTTAAAGGGAAAGTCTGCAAAACAACAGTCAGATCTACGATATTATACGAAGAAAAACGTTGCTGCCAAATAGAAATGAGCATAAGTTGCATATCGTGGAGACAAAGGTGCTATGATGAAAGTGTGGAATACACAATGACTGGACACTAATGGACACAATTAAGAAAAAAATGCAGTACAAGGAACACTAAAGGTGAGACCAGTAGTAGATAAGCAGCAAGAAAGTAGACTAAAATGGCTTGGACATGTAAGAAGACCTTCGGGATACATAGTTTGGTGAGTGGGTGGTATGGAATGAATAGGAAACCTGCACGACACCGGCCAAAGAAGAAGTGAGGTGATTATGCAAATATATATATATATATATATATATATATATATATATATATATATATATATATATATATATATATATATATATATATATATATAGATATATAGATATATAGATATATAGTGCAGTGCGGTGTTACAACGGATATGATACGAGATGGAAACAGTTGAAAGGCAACGATACGAAAATCAGACCCCAGCTGACTGAAAAACAAAAAAGTTTAGAAGAAGAGAAAAGTTACATAAACTAGTTTCACTGCGGACGAGTAACATTGTGTTATTGAGAGATTTAAATGAGAGTCATTGGCTAACAGTTTGTTTGGGAAAGACACTCGTACTGTTAACTTGAATGTAGGTTCTGATATTGTGCAAGTTTCTGGCCGCAGAACTTCGTAGACCTCACATTCCCGCACAACTAACGATTTATAATAAGATGAGGTAGATGCATTACATCTGAGTATTCAATGTCAGTTTTCTACAGCATGTTTCAAGGGCACGACATCTGCACTAAAGTGATCCTTAGCGGATGTGATCTATCTGTCTACAACTTCTCCTTTTGTTGGTACCTTTAAATCAAAGCTCACATTAAGAAACACCAAATAAATACCGATTTTTAAAAAAAAGCAGTTTTGTCAGTAAAAGTGCCATAACTCTACCAATGATTCCGGAATTAGCGGAACTCCACAACGCAAAAATGATTATCATTTGAACAGCAACATTTCCTGGACTTAATGTATACTGACACATCCCTTTGGACTACTTTAAATAGCATATATTAATCATATGCCTAATTTCTTCGTATTCCTAATTTTTCAATATTTCATTTTATGAAATATTACAAATATGTGAAAGCTTGCAGAAGTAATTCTCCTTACTGATAACTAATTCTGTTATATGGAGGAATGTTTTCCTTCTCTGTCATCTGGAGCATTTCTAGAAAACTAGTTAAATAGATGCGTGTGGCTTTTTTCAGCGTGTTATGACCTAAAATACAGCTCCTAATTTCACAATATATGTGTAGTATAGGTTCTAGATAATACTATGTTACCTGTATGTAAATATAGAGGAAAACAGAGAATATTATAAAGGTATACTCAAAATTTCCATAACCATATTTGACAGCTCGTTACAAACCTAATATCGGTAAGTTTTTTTTTCGGTAAGAGTAACAACGTTGAAAAAATTTTCATGATAAGAAGTTATATTGCAAGTAACTTCGTCAAAAATATAGCACATACTGTTCGTGTGTATGTGTGTGTGAAAATGCAAACTCTATGAACGCTTGTAAACATCTAAAATTATGATTATTAGGATATTTTACAGTTTTGCTACGTAAAGGAAAGGAAGTCGTCTGGTTAAGTCACTTTGTGATCATTGAATGCTCACGTTTTCAGACTTCAAACAATTCTTGAATTTAGAGTGTAAATTTTCCACATAGAACCCTATGTAGTCTCTTTAAATTATAACTATGATACTAAATAATAATCATTTAGTCATCAAAAATTAGGAATAAAGGTGAGATTATTCCTTCAGTGAAAAAGTAACATAGTTTGTAAAGTCATAATATGGTTCGATGAAGTTGTTCTTTTACCTTGAAGTTGTTCTTTCATGTAGTCTCTTAAGAGATTGGTGTAATATTGATACTGAGTACAATATGAAACATTCCGATGTCGGCAATATTGTTGACGAGATGAAGGCGATCCAGACGTGAAGAAAGTATCTCCTAGTTCATTAGGATGAAAATGGCGCCTAACATCTACTAGGTGATAAATTGCTATTAGTTGATGCACACCAGGCGAATCATTGAAATGAGGATAAGCATCGTGGGAGAAAGTGTACAATTATAATCCCAGGCAAGAATACATGGGGAGCGACCATTACACAAAGCTGGGGGAGTTCAGTAGCAAAGAAATTATTTCGTTCTTGTTTATACGAAAAACCAGATTTAGCATAGATACTGCACAAACAAATATGTTGTAAATCTCCGGTGGTAATACGCTCACTGGTATGTTGTAAAGGTTCCATAAAATTGAGATCACTGCGGTAAGTAATGGCCGTTCCTGAAGCAGTTTCACTAACACTGATAACATGAAAATGATTGGGTAGGTTATATAGAATTCCGTGACTGCGACTTCCTGAACAAACAAAACATCGATTTATCCTTGAACTTACACAGAGCATGGTGATTAACTAAAGAAGTGAACTTCTTAAGATTGATAGTCGCTAAACGAAAAGGAAACATAAAAACAAGAAGAGACAAGGAATATATGGGAGCGTAACAATACATGATAAATAGGAGGTACTATTACTGGAAAAAGAAGAAAGGAAAACACAATGCAGTATTATGATGCTACTATAGTTTTAGGTACTTTCTCCTTCGGAATTAACCACTCATTTCAACTTTTTGGTGAAAGTTCGCGTTTGGCGTGCATGATTGATAGAAGGATCATGTATAGGGCGCAATTCCTTACTACACTCACTACTGAATACTTTCTATTTACTGAGTTTGCGTTTATCACTAAGAATAATTTCTGTATCTGAGTCACTTGTGGAGTAACTACCGCCAGAGCGTGATGTTAAGTTGAGAGGTAATCCTGGTGGAACAGATAAGGGTACAGTCTGAGAGAAGGAACAAATTTCCTCGACTCTCACTTACCATAGAAACCGATGAGACGACTGTTCAAAGAGCTAGTGCAGTGCTGTGTGTCATGAGTGCTGAAACAAGTTTGGTATTCTGACTTTCTTTCACTTCCATGGTATTAGAAGGCACAGGTTCGGAAGGAGCCGGGTCGAATTGAATGTGGGATCTGCTGGCTGGTTGTCTGCTTTGTTCGAAGAAGTTGATTCCAGAAACATCCTTATGAAGCACTGGAAAAACACTGTAACTACCAGTGTCAGGAGCTGATGGATCTACTGGTAAATTATGGGGTACTCGTACAATGGGACAAATGGAATTGTTTGCTGCATGTGGCATAGTAAGGCGTGAATTCCTTTTCTTGGAACACCCTGAACAAAATGTTCAGCTGAGTTGCAGATGGCGCAAGTTTGAATTTGACCAGCAAAGCTGGTAAACAAACGTAAACCACATACCGTGAAAAACGAAGGAATGTTTCGTTTAATAATCATTTTAACAAGTTTATGATCCGTTCGGATAGCGTAGGCATGTTCCTTTGAATATTTTTTCTTTAAAAATACTAGTGACATTGCCATATTGGGAGAGCACACGTGTTAATTGCATGTCATTAATTTGCACGGGGCAAAAGGACACCTTGACTATCACCACATAGTTATCCGCCAAATCAATAGGCAACACATGCTCCCCATTAGTATCCGAGTAGGTTACTACTCCATTAGTACTAGCTAGTATTTGTTCACATAACACTTTAATAATTAACCCCTTACACTACGATTTATTTTCTGAATTCTGATAGTTATAAAAGTTTATTATAGATGGTTTATCATTATATAACTTTCAAAACATCAATATAGTACCCCTACGTGATGCTACAATAGTTTAAATTTTATGACGAGTGTAGCTCGTCATTGTGCGATTTGGCACCGGGAGACCATGACGAGAGTGCAAGGGGTTAATTTCAGATATAAGTTCTTACGTATGAAATCCATCTCAATGGACAGTACTTGGTCAACCGTTAATATAAATACCTTACGGATCCATTCATGAACGGCAATAGACGTACACTTTTGACTCATCATGACAAAGTTGGTGCGCATCGACGATAAACGTCACCAAACTATGAAGATTAGTAAATATGCACTGAAAATACTTATAAAGTTGTAACGTTTAAACTGAAAATAAGTCACACTCTGAAACTTTATCTTCCCAAAAGAAAGTGGTGATGTAAACAATCACTCGAAACTGGAGCGACGGCGGGGACGATGTTACTCGCCTCTTTGCGAGCATTGAGCTGATCCTATCGTCGGCTATCCATTCAGTTACGGAGACCTCTATGCAGTATGAGACCTCTATAGCTTATTTATAAATGCATAATGAAGTTCTTCTTGTTCAGGAACACGTTCTAACGCACTAAAAGATTGTTACTACTGTGTTATATTTGATAGAGCCATTTGATATAATAGTACGAAATACCTTTTGCGAAACTCAAGTGGGAAACGAAATCAATCGTCGTAAACTTTTGAAACGAATAAAAAATAAATATAAAAACTACAATGGAAATTGGCATGAATGTGCCACTTGGAAGCAAACGTATAACTAGTGGTAAATAACTTAAAGTAACTATAACAAAACAAAAGTAGCTCTCTGCAACAAAATTATTGGATTTTTAATTTCGGTAAGTACGAGATGTGACACCAATTTTCGTTAGAAGGCAATAAAGTTTGTAAGCGAAAAACCGTAAAAGAAACTAATATCGAATTACAAATAATGCACATTTAGTAAAGTTATCCATCATTCCCTATAACTAAAGAGTGTCGTGTCTACTTCATTCTCTCTTACATGAATGGCTAGTGTTAGGGTCTCCTACGTGGATGGTTCTACGTTTGAATCCCAACCATTCTTATTGTCTTTTTGCTTTTAGATACGTTCATACTGTGCATTCCAGAACTTCAAGTTTGACCTTGATGTAGCTGTAGCTAGCTTAAGCCGGAATTATTTTCAGATATGTGATTTGTTGCTACATGCTTTTCTTTAACTTGTGACACTTCAACCTTGATATGAAATCTTACAACCTAACTTTAACTCATTTCCCTACGTCGTATCATGATGAACGTTTGCACGACTTCAGTCCTGTGGTAATACAATATTCCACTGGCTGGAATGACGATGCAACATGGACCTCTGGAGGAATATTAAACGAATTTAGTATACGAATAAATTACCATCTGAACAATATATTGGGGGTGAGGGTAAGACACTGAAACCATTCTTCGAAGGGGAAGAGGTGGCATGTAAAAGTAATAAAATGCGAAAAATGTTGATATCGAATTCATAGTATTCTGTTTCGAAGAGATTAAAAGTGGCACTCCGGATGATCTCTCCTCACTTCTTTCTAGCCATTCATAAAATATTTTTAAAATTATAGTTTTCCTTTCAAAAATGATTGTTTAAAAATGTGTTTCAATTTTATGTTTTAATTATTTTCTACTTTTAGTTATAATTACATACATTTTATATTTATATTGTATTCTGTTATACACTTATTATTTACATTTTATGCTTTATACATATGAAGAAAAGCTTATGACAGTTCAGAGAAACAGGGACATTCACATAGTGTAGGCCTTGGTGATCCAGAGCCCCCCCTCCGAAATCACTGCGTTTCCCTAAATTTTACCTAATTTTAGATATATTTTTACACATTTTAGTACGATATGTCATCATATTGACTTTGAATCCATCAAAAAGCTTTCGATCCCTCAAATAAATTCATGTCTACGCCCCTGCAAAGCAGTAACGATTTTATGGAATGATCTGGTTGTAATGCCTCCCTGGACCAACGACACTTCCCCAGAAGTTATATCTCTAATAGTTGCCAATGCGATATCAGCATTTGTGCATTACCACTCTCAGTGTATTTAAACTCACTCCAAAGGAACTGTTCTGAAACCTTCACTAGTTAGTTCTCTAACCCGTATGTCAATGGGGACAACCATCTCTAGAGTATCACTGTTTATGTCCGTGACCCCGAAATCTATGTATTCGACACAAATATAGGATTTTTAGATTATTTTTGCCTTTCACCCTCCCGTGACACTATTCATCTTTAAAACTCCAAAAACTATGAACTCGACACTAATCTCGATCGTACATGACTACTATTACATTTACATATCAACTTTCTCCCTTAGTAGGGATGGTTTCAGTGTCTCGCCCCCACAACTATAGGAATTTCAACCAAACTTAAGTATAACTATAAATTACCATCTGAAAAAAGTATGCCGGTGATCTTTTTCGGAGAATAATTGGTTAACTACTTTTACAATATCAATGTGGAGGCTTTTTTTTTTCGCTTTTCATGCTAAAGATTGCCAAAGAGCTCAACTTCATCTGGATCACTGTGCTATGAATATAGGTTTTAATGGCATTTAGTTCACTGAATGATGGTTTAGGTGTTGCTCTCGTCACAGAAAGAGTGAGATATAGTTATAAAAGAATCTAAACAAATGCTACACTACCAGTAATGACAGTTATCTAAGATTAAAATTTTAGGTAAATCATTCTAATTTGAAGTTTCGCTCAATCTTTTCTTTCATTACTGTTCGGAAACTTAAAGTTGTTGCAGCAAAGAGGTCACAAATCTTTTGTGTAGACTTCACAGTATATAGCTCGTTCCAAAGCTTTTTTAAAATCTAAAATTAAAATAGTGTACAGTGGGCCACATAAATTCTTGAGAAAAAAATCCGTGACATAGGCAATCCAACTAACGACAGCTACAAGATTAATTATGCCTGGTAGTAGCTAACAAAGCACTGTGAAGTTGCCCAAACTGTTAAAAGCACAAATCGTAAAAAGTGTTTTTGTGCAGAAGTGGAGCGAAACGTTGGCTGACGAAATGACAAAGGGAATCTTTGGATACTTGTACTCACAGTAAACAGCATAATATCACAAAAAAATATACGGACACCAGATGTGCCGATGAGAAGATAACAGTCAGGGGACTTAAATCATCTTATAATTAACTCAAATGAGAGATTATAAACAAGTTAACTTATTCAAATGACTATACATATATGCGTATCAAATAATATACGAGTAGATTATGTGGTATATGTAGTAGGTCTTTTTTTTTAAGTAAACACAAAGCCTTGTGTGGAGTTTGAAACTAGTAGCAGTAGTCCTACCTCCAAATCAACTAAAGTATGGATCGATCATTCGGGGAAAGAGCCCAGCCTCCAATGAAAATTTTGGGGGTCTAACAGAGGCTGAGCTCCTTGGTTCCAGTGCTACTGATCGATACGTAATATTATTTCGAAAGAAGAACTTGTCTGATTTCATTATTCGATAAATGACTTTTGAAAATGCTAAATATTGGTACGCAATAATTTATTTGTAAATATTAAAAATGCAAAATTCGATAAAAAATATATATGACCTTTGCTTTCTGTCTAATCTCAAGTTTTTGATACTTGGAACTAGGTAAAAAACTTGAAATTCATTATACTTGTACGGTTTCGTTAACGTTACCTAAACAAATGACAAGAAGTACAAATTTACAACTTTAAAGTAATTTTACGAGAACCGAAAAATATTTCTCATGCTATTTATATGGGACGACTACAACCCAAAATTATTCTGCACTTCCTGTAGAGTTACCATGATAACACTTGGCATGATTGTAGCTTCGGGTCTAAATCAAAGGAAAATTGTCAACGTAAATATTTTTAATTTGTCGGGAGTCTAAAGAGAGGTGAAGAAGTACTTCATGTTATTTAATTATTTTTCTTTTAGTCTATAATCTTATATTTTAGGTACTTAGAATTGGAATAAAAACTTGAAATTTGGTATGCTTGTACGTTTTTGTCAGCATTACCTAATCAAATCACTAGAAGTAAAAAGGGTGTATCCAGATAGAGCGGTGAAAAGTGCCCTTGCACGGATTGCTGTGGTATTTATATCAAAGGTACCTCATACCAAAATATAACTTTGGCCAGAAAATCAAATTTAAATTCCTTTGAATTTCGAAGATATTGAAAATTCGAAAATCGAGAACTGTTGATATCTCGTTAACATACATTTTGCTTGAAGGGTCTTACCGAAAACTTGAAACAATGTATTTCTCCCTTCAAATTCCCAGCGAAAAGCACGTTGAAAATATTCGAATTCAAATATTTGTGCTTTATGTTTAAGTGACCAGCTTCTAATTTTCCTCATAGAAGCAGCACAAATCCTGCTATATTATATCTTGACTACGGTTAGATACTCGCGGTGCAACTTGGTGTGAAATAAGAAAAAAAACTAAGTCGTGCACTCCTGGAAGATATGCAACCCGCGTTACAACAGAAGATTTTTAGGCGCCATGAATACTGTCAGAAGTCAAAGATGTTCGAGTTTAAATTTCTGACTCGTCATGGATGGCTCTACATGACAATATAAGTCTCATAATCCTACATCTTCCAGAAACAGCGTGAGAGCACTAGTGCCGTTGACAATCAAACTCATTTACCTACTGCTACGTTTTTGTTTAAACTGTGCACTGGCAATTCGAATAGTTGTAGTGCTGCAATTCTAGGCTGGAAAGGGGACAGCAAGTTTCGGATATGTGTGCGTCTGTTATGACGTCCTTCGAAAAAAATAATTTTACTCTATAAGTTCTGAGTCGCAGCCTGTTCGCGAGAAGAGCTCATAGCAATTGAAAAAGGTATAGTGGCAACGAAACTTCACGACACTGTTGACCATTTTGTACTAATCTTTGATGGAATATATATTCGAGACGGCAAGAGGTCGAATAATGAGTATGAATGAAAATCATACCCTGGACAAAAAAAAAGTTGCCTCTATGTGCGCCGGCTAGCAAGAATTAAAGTTTAATTACTTTACCCTACCGTTTTAAAAAAGATCCCCAATACTTTTGTAAAAGGTATTAAATTTTTAAAGAATGTAGTGCGAATGTAATTGCTAATTTATTTACCCTTTCGGGCTAAAATCAGCCAAAAACGACCAGTCGCCTCCTCCCAATCATGTTCCTTTACAAAAAATGCCAAATATTATTTTGTAGTCTCCCAATTATCTCGCTGTTTCAAGGTGAAGTGTCCCAATCTATTCAAGAAACTTGTATTTCAGCATATAAGGGCAAATGTTTATGCTAACTTCAAATATCCTGCATTTCATTGCAGTTCTTGCAATAAGTATCCCGTTTTGACTAACTTCCCCTATATCAGTGTTGCAAACTGCAAATAAGGGGATAAAATAAGTTATTGACAATGACGAATTTATTATCGTGAGAGCAATGGATGACATAATAAATTACAAAATGATCTTACTTAAGCAGTTCAGAGAAGATGAATGGTAAGAAATAGGTATCAGAGGAAAGCAGTTTCTCTTGTTTTTCCGAAAGAGATCTCGTAAAAAAAAAGAAAAAGAAATTACATAATGTAAAGGTTTAATATAAAAGCCTAACAGCACAAAAACAAACATCCACATGAAACGGAAAGAGACAAAAACACACAATAAGGGACACAAGTAGCGCGTCGCATATTTGCTGGCCTCCCATGCAAGATAAAGAAATGGTACCCTGGTTGTAAACTCAATTGTAATAATAATAATATTTTTATTGCATACTGGAAATTACAGACAGAACTGCCCACTAACAATTTCCATACAAACAACATGCAAATAACAAAAATAAGCATAATAAATTATAAAATACAAATGATAAATGCACAGAAAAGAAAAAAAATCATGCTAAAATAAACATGCTGTTATATAAAAGAAACTAATATTCTCAGCTGATAATGAAATGATTATATAACTGTCTTTGTATATTACTAAAATTATGATTAAAAATGTCAGTAACACTGGTAAAATCATTGGCTACTGATAATATTAACAAAGAAACATTATTGAGAAACTGAAGGGGTTTAAATACTTTCGGATTTCTTATATAATAACTGCTTGCATACAGAGTTATTATTGATAACAAATTCAAATTATCGTGAAGAATTGAATGTAGCATTTTAAGATCCAAAATAATCCTTCTTTCAGGCAATCTTAAGATACCTAAGGACATCCTAACTTCATCCAACGACATACCTTCATAACACTTAAACTTACATCGTAACCAAGCAAGAAAATGATTTTTAATTGTCTCCAGAGTAGTAGATATATAATGTATATTTCTATTCCATATGATTGAACAATATTCAAGATGACTTCTAACATTGGAATAATATAGAATAAGGCACGTTTTAACAGACTTAAAATCTTTGGACATCCATTTAAGAATTCCAAGATTCCTTCTCGCTTTGGAATTTATATTCTCAAGATTTCGTTTGAAAAACAATTTGCTGTCAAAAACAAGACCTAAATCTTTAATAGTATCTACAATTCTAATTGGAGTATAATTTATGTTATAAATAATAATAATAATAATGATAATAATAATAATAATAATAATAATAATAATAATAATAATAATTATTATTATTATTATTATTATTATTATTATTATTATTATTATTATTATTAAAAACTAGTTTCCTTTTCAAAATCTCTGACTCTGTCTAACAGTATGTCTGCATATAGCGGTTATGTGTGCACCTTCTGTCAGTGAGAGGTCCCAGACGCTAAATGGGATGGAAATCTCCGAGAGAGATTAAAAAAAAAAAAAAAAAACTTTCGTATGATAAATTCTAGGTCAAAGTTCGAAGTACTTGCTTTTGACAAGTGCTTCTTTATTTCTTTTTTTCGGGAACAGAAAAATTATGGTGTGTAAGAAATTAGAGTACATTATTTTGGAAATTTACAAGTGGATTTATTTCCATTGCAGGATGTGCTAATAAAGGAATTGTCGTTAGAATACATTATTGTAAAAAAATTAAGTTTGATTTCTTCATCAATCGCAAGTCTTAAGGGCCAACTATACATCACCCCTCCGCACTTGAATATCGATATCGAAAATGTAGGATGCTGATACATCGATACCAATATATTTGCGATACCGAATGTTGATATATCGATATCAATGATTATCGATATCGTTATATCGATATATCGATATCAATGATTTCAATATATCGACATATCGCATAGGCCCAAGAAATGATGCTTGAAATATACCGGAACCACCAATCAAAATCTAAATATGTTCTTTCATTTTCGTACCCAAAATTGAGGGTGAAATGTGTGAAAACAAACAAAAATCGTAAGTCAAAATAATTATTAAAATAAAAGTAGTTATACTTCCCCTTAATAGAAAACTATTAATAGGAAACTATTACCGTCATTTATATTTTACTTCCGTCTCTGGTTGTCATCACAAATCATCGGCAGGACACATACATTGTATAGTATAGCAATATACTCTATAATTTTTCACAACTAAGCAAAGATGTAGATGAAATTTCTGTGATATTAAAGTGGAATGTTCTGTAAAACAATCATAACTCATTGTCCTTATTTCTATCAGCACTTTTTGCCACACACTCAAAGCTACAATACTAATATAACTAGAAATTAGAAATTTCATTTATTTTTTTCTCTCAGACTAAAATACTTCTGCATTTTGCTGAGATTGTCATTTTTAGAAATATATTCGGACTAATTCTGGCTACCGGGGTTTTCAGGTAATCGTTACAGGAAGTGTAAAGTTTGTCTAATCTCAAATCTCGACAGTTTGTTAAAAGAGATTTCACATATCATATTGTTATTTCTTTGTCACAAAAACACTTCTGGTTGACTCTATTCGTGGTGAATTACTGAACTTACACATTTACAATTATTGAAAAACGAATGATTATTTTTTTTTAACATAAAAATGATTACAGTCCAGTAGAATGCAGTATTAGGTGCATGCAAATAGGAAGGGAATGAAAATACTTTTATTTGTTGATACGTGCAAACTGAATGTGAATAATAAGTGTTTATACAACCATGCTCTTGCGTGGCAGAATTTGGAGAAAATATGGTGGTGTTATTAGTAATCCTGCTTTGCAAGGAGGGGCATAGGCCAGTTGGAGCGAGTTTTATTTGAAACTTGAGTCCCAAAATTATCTCCAACTGAAGCCGAGTCCATTCAAAATGGGGGCCGCGGTGGCTCAGTGGTAGAGCGTTTACCTCTGGTGCATGGGGTCCTGGGTTCGATCCCAGCCCGCACCAAGTGAACTTTGTGGTGGACAGACACCGTGTACGTGGGTTTTCTCGGGGTTCTCCCGTTTCCTCCCACTTTCTTCATTCCATCATTTCATTCATTTCTCGTAATCACCGTCTCCTTTAGCCTAACCGGCATAACCGTGGGATGTAAAACTTAAAAATTTCATTTCATTTCATTTTCCATTCAAAATGAAGCATATTCTGTAAGTAGTTTTAAGTTTTCTGGGGAGAAGACATAAGGACGTAAGACACAAGAATATGAAGGATCACCCAGGATTTTAACATCCACTGCACTGTAATTATACCAATACCAATAATAATAATAATAATAATAATAATAATAATAATAATAATAATAATAATAATAATAATAATAATAATAATATAGAGCATTCTTGAAATATTCATTATGTCTCCTTCAAAATGCATACCAAACTTGGTGGTCAAACAAAGCACTCAACTTCCAGCAGAACTGTAGATCTTCGAGACACATCTAGAATAATGTCAAAAGTTTAGCACTTGCTTTGTTTCCGCGTGGTTTGGTTGCAAATCCGTTAGTGTTCATTGGACGTGCTGATCCGAAACACATTCTAATAAACCCAGTAGGTAGCGTAGGTCATGCCTTCCATTCCAGACTACTAATGCAAACTAAAAGGATAAAAAGAAACGAAAAATAAAGAAAGGAATGTGAGTGAGTGATATTTAGTTGATAAATTGCTATCAGAAACACCCTATATTAAAAGTTCAAACTCTATCATAATGGAAAGTTACAAACGTTCAAATTGAAAATTGAACGATTCTCTGCTTGAAGACATTTATTTACGAGAAAAAAAGTTATACTATCTTGCGGAGAATCAAACCGAGATTTCCCATTTGGAAATCTTGGTCAATACTGCTATTCCATCGATTGCTCTACCTAAACTTTGTTTTAAAAATGATGTAGTGTTTGTTTCTGAGAACGATAACAAGAAAAGTGTATACTGCAGATCAATGAAGTGTTTCGAATCTAATGGTAATTTCCTTGCCCTTTCGCAACTAACATTTGTAAATCGTCTCTATCATGATACAAGTCTTTGCTTCGAAATTCTTAAGGATTGCTCGTGAACAACTATAGAATATATTGCTATATGGAATCTTTGATGTTTACGTCCTACATTTATGACGGTGAGGCTAAAGGAGACAGTGATGATGAGTAATAAATTAAATGGTGGAATGAAGAAAGTCGGAGGAAGCGGGAAAACTCCGAGAAAACTAAGAACACGGCGTGTGTCCACCATAAAGTTCGCCTGGCGCGTGCTGGAAGCGAACGAAGGACCCCGTTCACCACTGGTGAACGCTCTACCACTGAGCCACCGCGGCCCCTGCTATACTATATAAAGTATGTATTCTGATTTGTGATGACAATCAGAAACGGAAGTTAAATAAAAATTAGTGTAATAGTGTTCTATTGAGAGGAAGTATAGCTACTTTTATTTTAAGAAATATTTTTGGCTTACAAGTTTTGCTTGTTTTCACCCCTTCCCCCTTAACCTTGGGTACGAAAATGGAAGAAAATATTCTCATTTTGATTGTTACTTGCAGTACATTTCAAGCATCATTTCTCGGATCTAGACCTGTAACATACGTCGATATATCGAAATCGTCGATATCGATATTCATATATATCAACCATAGATATCGCAAATATATCGACACCGATATATCAGCATCCTAAATTTTCGATATCCTCTTTGGGTGGGGGAAGGGGTGAGGTATAGTTAGCCCCTAAAATTTGTGGTTAATGAAAAAATAAAATTCAATTTTTACAATAATGTCTTCTAACGAGAACATTTTTATTACCACAAGCTGCAATGTAAATAAATCCATTTGCAAATTTGCAATATTATTTACTTTCATCAATTAGCATTAGAATTTTTCTGTTCTTGAAAAGAAGAAGCAAAATAAATATGTCAAAAGCAAGTGCTTCGAACTTTGACGTAGAATTTCTTATACGATTTTTTCTTCTTTTTTAATGGTGGGGGTAATCTCTTCCGAGATTTTCATCCCTTTCGGGCTTTGGAACTGTTCACTGACAAAGGGTGCACACATGACCGCTATATGCAGACATACTCTTAGGGAGAGTGAGAGATTTTGAAAAAGAACAACTAGATTTTCATCATCATCATCATCGTAATAATAATAATAATAATAATAATAATAATAATAATAATTATTATTATTATTATTATTATTATTATTATTATTATTATTATTATTATTATTATTATTATTATTATTATTATTACTATTATTATTATTATAACAATTAGGATTACAACTAGGGTCTATCTCTTTATCTTGCATGGGAGGCTTGCAAGTATGCTACGCGCTTCTGTGTTTGTGTCTCTTTCCGTTTCGTATGGATGTTTGCTTTTGTATTGTTAGGCTTTTGTATTAAACGTTTAAATTATGTAATATTTTTCTTTTTTTACGAGAACTTTTCTCTTGGAAAAAGGAGAGAAACTGCTTTCGTCTGGTATCTATTTCTTACTATTCATCTTGTCTGAACTGCTTATGTAAGATCATTTTGTAGCTTTTTATGTCATCCATTGCTCTCACGATAATAAAATCGTCATTCTTAACAATTTGTTTTATTCTCTTATTTGCAGTATGCCACACTGATATATTTGTAACGACATTGAGGTTTGGACCAACGCCTTTCTAATTCTCAAGCTGTTTGAGAATAATCAAAAACGTTGCTCTCCGTAAATCACGATTTAAAATATTGGATCCTACTAAGACAGATTGAAAATCAATGGCACTAGTGTTCTTACGCTTTTTCTGGAAGAGGTAGGATTATACTGTCTTAGATGATTATACTCTTATACTGTCATGTAGAACCATTGATGAGGAGTCAGAAATTAAAATTCGATCAAACTTCAAACTTTGATTTCTGAGAGTATTCGTGCCGGCTAAAACATGTCTGGTGTAACGAGGTATGCATATCTTCCAGGCGTACATGACTTTAGTTTTCCTCATTTTACATCAAGTTACACCGCAAATATCAAAGCATGGTAAAGATATATTATAGGTGGGTTCATGCTGCTTCTACGGGGAAATTAGAATGTGGTCACTCAAACATAAAGCTCAAATATTTGAATTCCAATATTTTCGACGCGCTTTTCGCTGGGAATTTGAAGGGTGAAATACATTGTTTCAAGTTTTCAGTAAGGCCCTTCAAGCAAAATGTATTTTGCTTCATCCTCGTAACTTAAGTCGTTTCCGAGACATGAACAATTTTTGAATTTCGAAATTTCAACAATACCTTCGAAAATCGAAGGAATTTGAAGTTGATTTTCTGGCCAAAGTTGTCTTTGTATATGACGTGCCTTTGGTATGAATATCACAGCAAGGACACTTTTAACTGCCTTATCCGACTACACCCTTTCCAATCTTAAAACGGTATCTTAGGAAACTGAAAAATATTACCCATGTTATTTATATGGGACATCTTGGAAACCCGAAACTTTTTAGGTACTTCCTGCAGGATTAGAATGTTTTGGCATTATTGTATCCTTCCGGGAGTAACCCACAGAAAAACTGTCAAAAGTGAAAATTTTTAGATTTAAGGGTCTAAAGAGGGACGAAGAAATTCGCGTGTTATTTAAATAGTCGGTTTCTTAGGATACAAAGTTTTATATTTCAGATAGTTGAAATAGGAAAATAAACTTGAAATTCGGTAGAATTGTGGGTTTAAGACGTACGAGGCATAGGCTGAGCAAAAGTGGGGGTCTTGAGGAGATGCCTCCAGCTGACCAAATTCAGTAAATATTAAGTGCAAATGCACGAAATTCATTGTTGATGCAAAGGCTGATACATAAGAGATATGAAGCCGTAGGTCGAGGAAACACAGTTGTCTAGGGGCTGAGCCCCCAGCTAGCAAAAGGCTAGTAGGGAAGAGGTGGGTAAAACGATCACTGTAGGTAAAATGATCTCCTATTCCTACACCGGAACCTAGTAGTGTTGCTTGTCATATCACGTGGTTGTTACGTCACATAACATAAGCTGTCCTTGTTCATCAGTTCTTTTTGGATGAGAAACGTTTTGTTAGTCTTCAAGACAAAAAACAAACAAACTAAACAAAAAACAAAAACAAAAAAAACGTAACACTGTTTATAAGGTAAGTGCTACTTTTTGCTGTATTTGTACTAACGCATGAATGTATTTATTGGAAGCCATATGAAAAGGGTAAACGATCCCAGGATCATTTTACCTTAGGATTATTCCATTTTCTTAGGGATAATTTTACCGTTTTTGTTTATTTGACTCAAGGTAATCCAGATGAGCATGATAATGAAATCCTTGAAGAGTCCAGCAAAACCCATCGAGCCATTCTAGGCCTGGTGTTCTGGAAGCTGCTGTTCCAATATTAAAGGGATATAAAAAGAAGGCAATGATTTCTAAAGCGAGAAAGTTGCAAGGTGCAAAAAAGAAATATGAAGTATCGTCTGCTTTTGATAACGCATCCATGAGAGATACCGAGTGTATCTATTCGGTCTGCTAGAAGTGAGTGTTGGATAATGTTACAGCAGTTCAAAGAATGGACCCACGATCAAGATTTTCCTATTATTTTCAATGGAGAGATCATTTTACTCACCCTTTAAGGCAAAATGATCATTTTGCAAATAGGTTCAAATTTGTGTCAAAATAATATAAAAGACGTTTATTGACAATGTTCAAAATTGCACATTAGAAAACTGAGATAACACCTTATCCTACCGACACAATTACCACAATATAGATCGTTAGAGCTAAGATCTAGAAGCCAATTTCTCTTAAGAGGATAATTTTATCCACCTCTCCCCTATATACAGTGTCTTTCCATGATGCTGTGCAAAACTCGGAGTTATGAAAGATAATCCCAAAAGAAGCAATTTAAGGATAGAAACGAATGTCCGTAAATACGTCGTTTTGGAGATAGAGGCCGCCGACTTTTTGTCGCAACCAGGGCCGGCCTTAAGCGAATTAGAGCGCCTAAGGGGACCCCGCTCTAGTGCCGAATACTCTAAGGTCCAGTCTAATCTACTCTCTAGTTTTAAGCCTAATCTCCTCTGTTTTAACAAAATATTAGGGTTCAGAGCAAATAAGTGTGTTGTGGTCTCTATGACTAAATTTTGCTCCTAATAGTGTAATTAATGCATGCCATTCTGCTCGCGGAGACCCCAATTTTTCAGGCCTCCGACCAAGTGGCTGCGGTACCGTTAAGATCGCTCTGGTACTCTCGATTGTCAAGTACGCACAACAACATTGCAATACAGGTACATCCATGGACTCCATAAGAGAGGGTATGTTCTCTCCCTAACAAGTAAATAAATAGTTTGTATTAAGTTTAAGATCATAAACAAATATTTTCTGAACTTATTGCTACAGTAGTTTCTTTATTTTTTTAAGTTTACAACTTCTGTTATAAAAGTAGATATATCCTGGGAGTATTCTGCACACCCCCAACACCCAAAATACTCCCAGATATTTCCTTACACACAACCCTGGCATAAAAATATTGGTTTCTTTGAGTTTGTGTAAATATGTATATCATTATTCTGAGTGCACATCCGCTTTTATTTTAACACCCCACTAAGTAAAAGTTCTTGGCGCTCTTACTAATTACATCATGTGATACTATCCTGAATACCGAGTTGATATCAAATAAATCAGCCTCAGTGTGATTACTTTGCTTATTCTTTCTCTTATTATAGCTATATTAAAAATACAAAACCTAAGGACAAACTTTGCCTTCTCCTGCGAAATATCCAATGAGCGTTTTTTTAAGTCAGGAAAACGGAATGTATAATAATGCGTATTGAATACGTGGCTGCTTAAGAAGGTTTATCTTCTAATTCAAATAATCCAATGGAAAATATGTCATCCATCTTCCATGAGTTCCTTAAGATTTGCGATCGTTTCATCACCATTTCATTTTGTCTGCAGTCGATAATGATTTCAAGCTGATTATACCTTTCATAAGTAGCTACATACGATGTTCTTATAGTGTACATTAGATTTTCCTGATTTGAATTCTTTTCAAAAAGATACAGCTGTTAAGAAATCTTTGAACCAACCAATTCATATCAATGTGCACTTCATTGCCTTACAAATATAAACTTATGGCAACGTAGTCTTCACTATTGTATTTCTCGTGAAATTCTAATCTAATTTGACATATTACATGACCCCCTTCCTATTTGAAAAAGTCGAGCAAGATACGAGATGGCCGACTTCAAGATAGGCCATGATAAGCATACTCTCCATGATAAGCATACCCTTAAATAGATGTCTACTTCTTCCCGGTGTCGGTTAATGTGATTTTGTTTTTCATCCCTTTAAATGTTTTACAAATAAAATGAAACTGTCAAACTTGAAATACATTGTTATGGCTTATTCTGATCAATCATGATTTTGGCCACTGCGACCGTCTGTATGGACGGAAGTACTTTAAATTTTGCTTTTTCCTTTTCTTGATATTCCAGATTTCTCTGCCAAGTTTGGTTAACAACTCGATTTCGACATCGATAAGTTTACTTGTAAGAGAAGAAAACTTTGAAATTCTGGTCCAGAACCTTCTCCAAACATTACGAGATACAAGGGTGAAATATGTATTTTAACCTCCTCAGTGGCAAACTTACGTTTTCTTTTTTACACTCATTGAAGGAAAATGTACAGTACGTAGTTTTCAACTATTTGTTTTAACAATGAAAACCGCCCAACAGTCACTCAAATGCATTTGTGCTCATTTAATTGCAGTGTTCGGTGTTCATTGAAGATTGTGCATAGATGGTGTTGCTACTAAATAAAAAAAATCTTTCAGTTGTACGTCCCACGATTTTTCCGTCTAGGCTAAAGGAGACGGTGATGATGAGAAATGGAGGAAATGGTCGAATGAAAAAGCGGAAGGAAACGGGAGAACCGTGAGAAAATAAAAACACACGGTGTTTGTCAACCACAAAGTTCATTGACGAAGGGTAAAAGTGGAGAAAGTAGACCATTCTCCTATTCATGATGGTCAGGATGAACCAGCCTGTTTAAATATCAGTCATACGGAAAATTCAGGACTCACTTTCTTTGTCAAAAATACCAAGTACTTTTGTGTCTAAACCAAAAAAGAATTTGTCTTTGTGAATTCCACCAAAAATGATTTGTAATGGTGCTTAATCAAAAGAGAGACCTTTCTATAGTACACTTTTCATACTCGAAAATCTAGTACAGTGTTCCAAAATTGGTAATTTTATGTGTACTATATACAAATCCTACAGGGAAAATGTACATTATAGTGTACATCTTGAAAAATATATGTAGTTGTATATATATTTTTAAAACTTTCATTATAAAGTGTCTTAAAGGTCCAAAATAAATGTTGGTGACCAATAGTTATAATTTTATCTCAACTAAATCAATAAGTGCCCCTATAAATCTTATCTAAGATCGATGTACAGTATACTGTACAAATCCACTGAGGAGGTTAACATCATTCACTGTCTGTATTTCTATTTCAGTTATTTCTCTTAAAAATTAGCTGCTATAGGCAATTATCAGGGTGTGTGTTTTCACCAGAACATTTTGCAGGTGGAAAAACGTTAGAACATTCTACAGATCTTGGTGCAGGGTAGTTGTAAACCTGGGGCCCCGCAAAATTTTTCCAATCAGGCCCCGCACCAACTAAGGCCGGCCCCGGTCGCAACGGTACAAAATGGGCCATAACTCAAGAAGGAAATGTCGGATTAGCGCCCGGTTAAAAAGGCAGTGTGCTTTATTTTTACCTGGAGATTCCATTCATGTTGGAATGGGTTGAATGTAGGGGCGGCGCAAGGGTAGCCCCCAAAGAAATATAGGGTATTTCGAACATCTGCAACAAACATGCGACGAGAAATTGGTAACTGTTTATTACAGATGTTTCGGATGATTCCACTAGCTTAATTATGAGCTGCACAGAGTAGTATGCTGTGAATGAAAGAGGTACATACGTGATCCTGACTGCACGTGGGAAAGATGGAGAGGGGGGTGGGCAAGCACAAAAGAGGGAATTCGAGATGAGGAACTACTACTACCAGCACATGCGACAAACTGACCCACCACACACCATGACCCACCACACACCATGACCCACGATTCACACTGACCCACCATGCCATATAAATCGACTGACCTAGTCTGACCCACGAATTTAATATTGTACGAGATGGTCAGTTGTCGTGGTGGGTCATGGGTCATTGTGGATTGCGTCATTTCTCTGGTTAGTTTTAGTCCCTTGTGATTTGTGGGTCATAGAAGGACTTAGGTTCTCGCGGGTCATCGAAATGACTCACAACCCACCGATCTCCGCTCAAACTTGTCTTATATGATCCGAGACTACTGATCCACTCCAACTCTCCGCGCAGACGAACACAAATGATTCTAGTTAGCTGTACTGGTCTACTTGAAATTATGTTAATGTATCACAAAAGTTACAGTTGATGTTTATCGCGTGTATCGACAAAAGCAAGTACTTATTTTCTTACATATAATAGCTGTGAACACATTTTGTGTTTGAAACAAGGTTAACACAGGGAGAGTAAGTAAAGGGTCTGAAGACAGGGGTGGACCAAGGCAAAATTTTCTCCCGGGCAATGTGACGTTTCGCGCCCCCAGTTCTAGCATATATTTTACATTGTATTATAGTGATTTTAATATTTGAACCCACTTAAAAAAAGAAAAATTAATACTCAAATACATGACATATTTAGCACTTAAAATATATAAGGTGACCCACCACCTTCGAACATCGATATATCACCTAAGACGTACCTGGAAGATCAAAAATAGTTTTTTTTCAGCATCGACCTAGCAATGATCTGGAAGGCCATGGATTCCATCGCGATGGAAATTGGTGGGCCGTGAAGCGGAAAAGTATCAAGTGAAATTTGCACCTCTACGGGGATTTGAACTTGTGTCCTCTAAAGTGATTGTCCAAGGAATGGAACAGGCGTTAATCGGACTGTGCACTGTATGGAGAGTATGCGGATGCAATAGCCCTAACAGCACAATTACATAGCAGGCATATGCCTACCATGTTCCTTCATGGAATGTGACCAGTATGTGCCATGTGTACATATGAAAGAGAAATCACATGGATGCCAAGTGAAAGTCACAGTCTATGTCCGCCACCACGCACATGCCTGACATGTACCTGGGGAACGTGAGTAGTATTTTCTAAGTATGTTATCCATGCCGTAAGCGTCAATGGACCACAAAATTACTTCCCCAAAATATGTTAAGACCCGAGTCTATTGCCTATATGCGTAATGTGCTTATATTAAGGTGAGTGTAAAAAACACTTTAAAAAATTGAAAAAAATGTACTCCATGGTTAGCGCGAACCACCAAACTTTGGATTGGTAGCCGTGTACTTTTCCGACTTGGCCACGGATGCGATGAAGATAATATCACTTGTGAAGGGATAAATTGTTGTGGTCTCTTGAATTTGGCTAATTAGAGTGCTCCTTTAATCGCGTATATTCGATGATAACCGTTTGGGATCAGATAAAATATGCTCGCCATGTAATTTTATAACAAAATGATGAGTGTCTGTTTATTTTCTTCCATATTCATTTTCAAATGATCGGCTGCACTTACCATCTAATAAAGTTGATGCGTTTGTTGCTTCTAGTACAGAATCGCGCAGAAAAGGAAGCAATAATTGCATCAAATATAAGAGATGAATTTAGAACACCTAAATGGCGCATGCCTAGCAAATCTTTTGCTGTTATAGTATCTGAAAAAGTACGTACTTAAAGGACGTACCTATAACACGACAGATATATGTCCCAAGTGACGACATAAAAACAAATGACTGTTAGAGTGCCAAATTGAGCCAGTTATATAAATGCTATATTTGTGGTACAGTCCGTGCCTTAGAAATTGTTACATCAATTCTAAGTCCAAATTAATAACAAACTCTTGCCCCGTTTTCTTATGCAATGTAGAAATACATGTCTCGATCGATTAGTTGTTTCTTGTCTTCAATCCAACTCCCTCCCTCCTCATACTCTCCTTGTCTAAAGCAGTGTGTGTGACGAAGTACACTCTTTCCATTCAGACGAAAAAAGAAAACAGGAATGAAGTTTGCAATGTTATAACTCTAAAATAGCCTTTTTCATTCGTTTGTTCTGAAATATATTTAAAGAGGTTATTTTTTTCTAAAAAAAGTCATACAATCTTCCCATAGCTTTATTAATGCCTTTAGTTTCATTCTTTCCCTTCTTTAAAGACTGCAAGCTAGTAAGATGCTCCTTAAGAAACCTATGGAAATTGCCAATAACGGCAGTAAGTTTTGTGCTTCCTAAAGTCTGTAATGGACGCACAGAGCTCGAGAATATCTACTGACAGAAATGAATGTTATTCAATGATTCATTTAATTTCTTTTCAGTAATAGCAAGCAAATGTTCCAAGAGCGTCATTTGGGCAGAACAGGAGGGTATAATTTCCCCTCTCTTGAGCTTCATAAATGCATAGTGTTTGAGCAAATATATAGTAATACACTAATAATAAAAGTAAAAAATTTTTGTCGGCGGAGACTCCCCCTTTCCCCGAATAAAATCTAAAATGACGCTGCTTTTAGCAACAGACCTATAGAATTACGATAGCACATTGCTACATAGCTTACATTTGGTTTCAAGAGTCGAAGGTTTGATCTCAAGCCATATGAGTTCCTGGGCGACATTGAGAGAGACAGACAGAGAGAGAGATTGAAATATGGAGACAGAGAGGAATGATTTATATACACAGATTTAGAACTGGGAGGAAATGATCGGACAGCATTCGTATTATGACGAAAATTCTTATTTTGTGATACAGAAGGGAAGGTTTCGAACTGCGAGGAATACATTAGGCAGTTGTCGAATTAAGGTGAAGAACACTTTTGAGAGTATCAGATGATTACGAATAGAGAGAAAGATCTTGCGAACTGAAGAATTAAGAATTTAAAAAATCTGAAGCTTCCGAGATGGGTTTCGAACTACTGACCTTGTAGTTATCGAACCATGACTTTATCCACTCTGCTACTGATAACTCTGTACTCGTACACATACGTTTCCTTTAGCTACGTTGAAAGCTAACTTAATGGAATATTCCTAAAGTTGACTTTTTGGATGCGCCGTTCTGATAGGATATAAACCTCTTGTAACTTAGTTACAATGTTCATAATGAACTTCTCCTTGTTGAGAATACTTTTTAGGACAGTAGAATTTGTTACTATTGTGTTAATTAGGTTACATTTCATAGAATCATCTGATAAAGTAGTGCCAAACCTTCTGCGTCATCGTCTGTTAGGTGAATGGTTAATGTAATTTACTCCTACGTGTATGGTCCGAGCTTTGAATCAAGACCATTCTTATTGATTATTTTCTTTGAGTTACGCTCACACTGTGCATTCCACAAATTCAATTTTGAAGTAATGTAGTAACAGCTAGTTTAATTCGAAATTATTTTCAAATATGATATTTGTTATTACATGCGTTTCTTTAACTTGCGATGTTTCAAACTTGATATTAAATCTTAAAACCTTTATGTAACTCATTTCCCTACAGCATATTATCATGAATGTTTGCACAACGACGACAGGCAGGCGTTAATACAAAATTCAGTTTTTACTGGAATGTCTGCATATATATATATATATATATATATATATATATATATATATATATATATATATTTAGAAAGTTTGACTCAGAAAAAAAAAACGCACAGTGCAACATTGACTCTTGGAGGAATTACAAACGAATTTACTATACGTATAAATTACAACCTCAACAATCTACTGTAGGGCTAAGACACTGAAACCATTCCAGGGAGGGAAAAGTGTTATAAGTAAGAAAAAAAGTAATAGAATACAAAATCTATTGGTGTCAAATTCATAGTTTTCTAGTTCGAAGAGATGAATAGTGCCTACCAGATGGCACTCCTCACTCGCTTGTAGCCTTGCATAAATGAAAAATTGTTTTAAAAGTATATTTTACATTCAAATATGATTGTTTTAGAAAAAAAAGCTTGTCCTTCAACATTATGTTTTATAATTATTTTCTAGTGTATTTTTTATTTATAATAACATATTTTCTATATATGTTGTATTCTATGTTATACGTTTCCTAATTACATTTTACGTCTTACATTTGAAGAGGAGCTTATGACAATTCAGTGCAGCAGGGACATACACAGAATGCAGGCCTTGGTAATCCAGAGCTCCTGCCCCACGAAATCACTACTTTTTTGTAAATTATATCTAATTTTAGAGATTATGATAGACATTTTAGTAAAACATGCCCGCAAAAAGCCTCGTCTACGCCCCTGCAAAGCAGTGAAAATTTTAGGATGTGAGCAGTTTCAATGTTTCCCCAGAAGTCATATCTCTGATAATTCCAAGTGTGATATCAGTATCTGTGCATTATCACTTTCCACCCGCAGTGTATTGAAACGTCCTAAAAACAAATTGTTCTGAATTCTTCACTGGTTCTCCCTATGACCTCATGACAAAAAGGTCAACCTTAGAGATATCCACATCTAAAATATCACTCTTTATGTCAGAGAATACGAAAACCATCCATTCGACACAACTATAGGATATTTTTTATTCTTTTTCCCTGTCACTCTCCCATTGTCAACTCAATGCCAACCAAGGCTTAATTTCGACTTACGCAACATCCACAGTGTCACTATCCATCTTTGCACATGAATTCGACACTAATATCGTTCGTATTTGACGTCTTTTACATGTCATCTTCATCTCTTGGTAGGGATGATTTCAGTGTCTCGCCCCCATAATTATGGAGAAATTTCAACCAACGTAAGTATAATTATAAATTAGTATTTGAATAATAAGTGTACAGGTGATCTTTTTCGGAGAGGAATTCGTTAACTACTTTTTCGATGTCAATGCATTGCCTGCTTTAAGTAAGATCCTATACTCAAACACAAATCATGTCTTTCAAAGCTCTAATGCAAAACGAAACGAATCATCGTATACATGTTACGTTTTTGAAGAGAAAAAGAGCAAAACATTGATTGCACAATCGTATAATGGTATCATTTGCATGCAAATTTATAACCTATAAAATGTGTTGGCTTGATAGATGAGGGGTTAGTGAATGGGTTTTCTGCTGGTGGTCCTACCTTCGAATCTTGTCCATTCTTTTTGCGTTTTTCTTTTAGGTACACTGAGTTTGTGCAATCCAGATCTTCAAGCTTGAATCAAATCGAAAAACCAGTTAGTGAATTAAAAGTAGCTGACATTATTTTCAAATACGAGACGTTATTACATGCTTTTCATTAGCATACAGTACTCAACTTTGATATCAACTCTTCCATCCTTCATTTAACTCATTTCTCGACGTGTTTTGTTACAAAATTCATTAATCGCGACGGAAAAATAATTGCTTTGCCAGTTAATGGTGACTGCTTTGAAAGCAAGTGCAAAGTATGAGAATTAAATTTGTCATATCTGTAGTTTTCTGTGGAGAAGAAACAAACTTGTGCACCAAAGGTTTAAGAACAACTCAAACTATTAATATAAACTTTGCCGGAGATTATCCATTTATATCATCATAAAAGAAATACGAAAGACGTTTTGAAACGAAGAAATATAACATACAACCTTGCAAGCGGAGGCAAAGAAACCTAACGTAAGGAGACTACAGACGATTTATTTAAGGCATAGTGAGCGTGGTTGAGCCGTGTTTGGTATCCCAATACAAAACTCAATGCCGTTAATTGGCTTGTTGGGCATACTATCTATTATACTATGTCCTCTACGCCGAAGTGTGCAGTGGAGGAATATTATATATACTTAAAATATGCTCATCAGACTTTTCGTATGATGAATCTGCATGAACCATCTGTGTTTGCTAATTTCCTCAAAGTGATCTTGTAAGCTTCCATAGTATACTGGTCTGATGTAATGTAACATCAGTGTTTGCAATGTACTAATTATTACAGTTCAATAAATGTATTTTAAAAAATGGCCAAGGCACTGAATCAAGAGTCTAGGAGTTCATGGTTCGAATCCGCATCGGGCACTTTTATTACTTTAGGTTTTTTGATGGCGATTGATCGACGATGACACACGTTTTATTATATTCAGATATTTCAATACTCGGATGTTTCAATACTTGAACTATCAAATCTTCAGGGATAATAATAGTAATAATAATATTTATTATTATCTCGTAGAATATTAAAAGCTAGGAGCTAATTATCGCTCCGGTCATACCGTTACAAGCATAAACGTGACATATGGCAAGAATATTTCTGTTTTGTTTATTGTTGCCCACGAGAAGAGAAATTTCTCATCTTGTTTCTAAAACAAACAAAATAACATGAGGATTAACATTTTACATTCGAGACGGGATAAGGGTAACTCAAATTATCATGTCCGTTTAGTGATGAGAATCGAGACGAGATGAAAAGTATCGTAAACATTTCTTGTCTTGTTAAGATTCTCGAAATAGTGCATGTCCGTTCTTTAAGTAACAATTGCTCTGTAAACGGAATCATATAAGCTTTTTGTTACTTTATATTTTACAACTTATTGAATTATGATATGTGTAGGTATATTTTTAGCAAAGCTTCTATACTTACCTCTGCATATCCTAACAATTAGTATACTATATGCCTTAGTATTCAGTGATATTCAATTATTTCTATTAGAGTTATTTTTTCTTAAAACATACAATAGAACACTTTGTACATGAAACGTTAGTGGAAAGCTTTTGTTTAAAATGTGGGTAGTTGCAGAGGTGTATCTCGAGGATACGGAAACCCTTCTTCGAAATCCCTACGTTTAAGTAAGTTTTTCCAAATTTTAGACCTACTTTAACACTTTTAATAACATTATTATTATTATTATTATTATTATTATTATTATTATTATTATTATTATTATTATTACAGAATATTTGAGACCTTAATATAACGTCTTATTCCAATGCAAATAAGCATACTGAAGTTAAGAAAAATCAAAAGAAATTTGTTGGTCCCTCTATAAGAATGAATTGCCTTATAAGAGATACTTTGGAAGGAAAAGAGGGGGAAAAAGAAGGTGTCAGCTACTGGACAACATGAAAATCGAACCTTCAATTGCCTTAACACAAACTAAGTAGGATTTATCTTCATCACGATACATAGTAACGTCGTTTCTTTGGGTAAAAGACATTGGATTATGTTTGAGTTATATTGATATTTTAACAAAATATATATACAAAAATAGTTCGTATTTACCAATTTTGGTTGAACGAATATATGGAACGTGTTTGAAAGTGACGAACGAAAATATTATTATTATTTTTAGTAAGAGTGGAAGAACGTAAAAAAAAAAAAAACATCACAATGTCGTTTCAGACAAATTTATGACACATACTAGACCTTAAGAATGACTGTTTTGTATTTATGAATTGTTTGCGAAACACGCCGTTTTCAGACAGCAGGAATCGAGAGTGTAGACTGTGACGTCATGTTAGTTTTTCCCCTATGAAAGAAGTCGTTTCAACTCTAACTTGTAAGAACGAGAGAAATTGACTATGTTTTATGCTATTATATATCAGAAATATCAACTTTCTAAATTATAAAGTATTTCGGAATTTCGTCGGCGGGACTCGAACCGCGGATCCCTGACTCACGAAACTACTGTTCAAGCCAATAACCTAAGACTGTTCTTCTAAGTAAGAATCAAGAAACACTCGTCTGTGTATCGAGGACATTTAATATTTCAAAGGTTCTCCCATCGGGAATCGAAACTGATACCCCGCCAACTGAACTATCTGATGGGTAGGGTGCCTGGTTCGTTCCCAGGGCACGTAAGATTGAGACGGACAAGATCGTGCTCATGGGTCTTCTCGGGACACTCCCACTTTCTCATTCTACCAATTTGTCCATCATAGTTCACTTGCTTTAATCATAGTCTTCCTCAACCTAACATGCATAATCGTGAGATTTTAAACGTAAAGATTACATTTTCTAGCTGTTAACCCAAACCAATCCGAATCAAAAAGCAATTGCATATTATTGCTCATTAAAATGTTCTCACAAAAAAATATGTAGAAAAAAACGGGGAATCGTAATCGTGTTTCATTTTAGATAAAGGTATTATGAGTCTACTGTTTCACTTTTGAATGAAATTACGATTCCCTGTTTCTTTTCTACATATATATATTTTTTTTTGCGTGTGAAAACACGTTAATGAGCAATAATAAGCAAATGTTTCTCGATTCGGATTGGTTTGGGTTAACAGCTTGAAAATCTAATCTATACGTTTAATGTCCCACGATTATGCCTGTTAGGTTGAGGAAGACTATGATTAAAGCAAGTGAATTATGATGGAGGAATTGGTGGAAAGAAAACAATGGGAGTTTCTCAAGAAAACTCACGAGCACAATGTTGTCCGTTTCAAGCTTACTTATCTTGGGAATGAACTAGGGACCTCAACCATCAGATAGTTAAGTAGGGGGGTCTCAGTTACGATTCCCGATTGGAGAGCCTTTGAAATATTAATTGTCCTTGATGCATCTGTGTTCGTGTCCCTCTAGTTCAAGGTTACTTTAAATAAATGTAAAACGTGAATAACCGAATATAATAGATATAAGTTACGGATATACTTTCGTTTTTTTTTTAATTCAAACTTGAAATTTCTGGAATATAATATTTCATCATGACCGAAATCAGTGTTTCATCGTTAATAAAATATTAGAATTGTAAACGTTTGCAATGTGTTATACACACGAGTGTTCTTGACTCTTACTTAAAAGAGCAGTCTTAGTATAGTGGCTAGAGCGGTCGCTTCGTGAGTCAGGGGTGAGCGGTTCGAGTCCCTCCGACGAAATTCAGAAACATTTTATAATTTACAAAGTTGATATTTCTGATGTATAATAACATAAAACATAGTCAATTTCTCTCGTTCTTACAAGTTAGAGGTGAAACTACTTCCTTCACAGGGGGAAAACTAACATGACGTCACAGTCTACACTCTCGATTCCTACTGTCGGAAAAATTGGCGTTTTTTGCAAACAATACATGAATACAAAAGGGTCATCCTTCAGGTCTAGTATGCGTCATAAATTTGTCTGAAATGACTTTGTTGACTTGTTTCTACGTTCTTCCACTCTTACTAAAAGTAATAATAATATTTTCATTCGTCATTTTCAAACACATTCCATATATTCGTCCAACCAAAATTGGGAAATACGAACTATTTTTTTGTATATATATATTGTTAAAATATCAATATAACACAAACATAATCCAATGTGTTTTACCCAAAGAAACGACGTTACTATGTATCGTGATGAACGCAAATCCTACTTAGTTTCTGTTAAGACAATTGAAGGTTTGATTTTCATATTTTCCAGTAGCTGACACCTTCTTTTTCCCCCTCTTTTCCTTCCAAAGTATCTCTTATAAGGCAATTCATTCTTATAGAGGGTCCAACAAATTTCTTTTGATTTTTCTTAACTTCAGTATGCTTATTTGCATTGGAATAAGACGTTATATTTAGGTCTCAAATATTCTGTAATGATAACAATACTATTAATAATAATAATAGTAATAATAATAATAATAATAATAATAATAATAATAATAATAATAATAATAATGATAATAATAATATAGAAGACAAATTCCGTATGAGAACATATTATATTAAAATCTGTAAAATCGCCCCTAGCGTTAGGCAAAAGTTAGAAAATAGTCGGGATTGGAGACAATTGTAAGGAACATCAGGACATACCCTCTGCATACGTCCCTAGAACTAGCTAAATGTTAAAGGGAAAGTTCCCAGGCCAAGTTCATGTAGAAAGTAGGGATACTGAACTCAGAAAAGCCATATAAAAATTTGATTTTAGGTAATGGTTATGCCGGCTAAGCTACAGAAGAAGTCCATGATGAGAATGAAAGAAATATTCAAATAAAGAAACTGGGAGGAAGCGAAATCCGGAGAAAACTACACACACGGTGTTTATTCAGTGCAATGCCCACTGGGCGGGAGCTGGGTGGAAGAGGGTTAATCACTAAAATACAACACTTCGGTAATAATAATAATAATAATGTTATTAAAAGTTTTAAAACAGGTCTAAAATTTGGAAATACTTACTTAAACGTAGGGATTTCGGAGAAGGGTTTCCGTATTCTCGAGATACACCTCTGCAACTACCCACATTTTAAACAAAAGCTTTCCACTAACGTTTCATGTAGAAAGTGCTCTACTGTATGTTTTAAGAAAAATAACTGTGATAGAAATAATTGAATATCACTCAACAGTAAGGCATATAATAAACTAATTTTCAGAATATCCAGAGGTAATTACAAAAGCTTCGCTACAAAAAATACCTACACAGCCCATAATTCAATGAACTGTAAAATACAAAGTAACAAAAAGCATTTGAGATTCCGTCTACAGAGCAATTGTTACTTAAACAATGAACATGTAATATTTCGAGAATCTTAACAAGACGAGAAATGTTTACAATACTTTTCATCTCGTCTCGATTCTCATCACTAAACGGACATGATAATTTGAGTTACCCTTATCCCGTCTCGAATGTAAAATGTTAATCCTCATGTTATTTTGTTTGTTTTAGAAACAAGATGAGAAATTTCTCTTCTCGTGGGCAACAATAAACAAAACAGAAATATTCTTGCCATATGTCACGTTTATGCTTGTAACGGTATGACCGGAGCGATAACTAGCTCCTAGCTTTTAATATTCTACGAGATAATAATAAATATTATTATTACTATTATTATCCCTGAAGATTTGATAGTTCAAGTATTGAAACATCCGAGTATTGAAATATCTGAATATAATAAAACGTGTGTCATCGTCGATCAATCGCCATCAAAAAACCTAAAGTAATAAAAGTGCCCGATGCGGATTCGAACCATGAACTCCTAGACTCTTGATTCAGTGCCTTGGCCATTTTTTAAAATACATTTATTGAACTGTAATAATTAGTACATTGCAAACACTGATGTTACATTACATCAGACCAGTATACTATGGAAGCTAACAAGATCACTTTGAGGAAATTAGCAAACACAGATGGTTCATGCAGATTCATCATACGAAAAGTCTGATGAGCATATTTTAAGTATATATAATATTCCTCCACTGCACACTTCGGCGTAGAGGACATAGTATAATAGATAGTATGCCCAACAAGCCAACTAACGGCATTGAGTTTTATATTGGAATACCACACACCGCTCAACCACGCTCACTACGCCTTAAATAAATCGTCTGTAGTCTCCTTACGTTAGGTTTCTTTGCCTCCGCTTGCAAGGTTGTATGTTATATTTCTTCGTATCAAAACGTCTTTCGTGTTTCTTTTATGATGATATAAATGGATAATCTCCGGCAAAGTTTATATTAATAGTTTGAGTTGTTCTTAAACCTTTGGCGCACAAGTTTGTTTCTTCTCCACAGAAAACTACAGATATGACAAATTTAATTCTCATACTTTGCACTTGCTTTCAAAGCAGTCACCATTAACTGGTAAAGTATTTTTTTTCCGTCGCTATTAATGAATTTTGTAACAAAACACGTCGAGAAATGAGTTAAATGAAGGATGGAAGAGTTGATATCAAAGTTGAGTACTGTATGCTAATGAAAAGCATGTAATAACGTCTCGTATTTGAAAATAATGTCAGCTACTTTTAATTCACTAACTGGTATTAGATTTGATTCAAGCTTGAAGATCTGGATTGCACAAACTCAGTGTACCTAAAAGAAAAACGCAAAAAGAATGGGCAAGATTCGAAGGTAGGACCACCAGCAGAAAACCCATTCACTAACCCCTCATCTATCAAGCCGACACATTTTATAAGTTATAAATTTGCATGCGAGTGATACCATTATACGATTGTGCAATCAATGTTTTGCTCCTTTTCTCTTCAAAAACGTAACATGTATACGACGATTCGTTTCGTTTTGCATTAGAGCTTTGAAAGACATGATTTGTGTTTGAGTATAGGATCTTACTTATAGCAGGCAATGCATTGATATCGAAAAAGTAGTTAACGAATTCCTCTACGAAAAAGATCACCTGTACACTTATTATTCAAATGGTAATTTATAATTATACTTACGTTGGTTGAAATTTCTCCATAATTATGGGGGCGAGACACTGAAACCATCCCTACCAAAAGGTGTAGATGACATGTAGAAGACGTCAAATACGAACGATATCACTGTCGAATTCATGTGCAAAGATGGATAGTGACACTGTGGATGTTGCGTAAGTCGAAATTAAGCCTTGGTTGGCATTGATTTGAGAATGGGAGAGTGACACGGAAAAAGAACCGAAAATATCCTATAGTTGTGTCGAATGGATCGTTTTCGTGATCTCTGACATAAAGAGTGATATTTTAGATGTGGATATGTTTAAGGTTGACCTTTTTGTCATGAGGTCATAGGGAGAAAGAGTGAAGAATTCAGAACAATTTGTTTTTAGGACGTTTCAATACACTGCGGGTGAAAAGTGATAATGCACACTCGGATACTGATATCAAACTCGGAATTATCGGAGATATAACTTCTCGGAAAAGATTACTAACTGCTCACATTCTAAAATTTTCACTGCTTTGCAGGGGAGTAGACAAAGCTTTTCGAGGACAGGTTTTACTAAAATGTTTATCATAATCTCTAAAATTAGATATAATTTACAGAAAAGTAGTGATTTCGTGGGGCAGGAGCTTTGGATTGCCAAGGCCTGCATTCTGTGTATGTCCCTGCTGCACTGAATTGTCATAAGCTCGTCTTCAAATGTAAGACGTAAAATATAATTAAGAAACGTATAACATAGAATACAACATATATAGAAAATATGTTATCATAAATAAGAAATACACCAGAAAATAATTATAAAACATAATGATGAAGGACAATTAAAAAAGAACAACCATACTTGAATGTAAAATATACTTTTAAAACAATTTTCCATTTATGCAAGGCTACAAACAAGTGAGGAGTGCCATCTGGTAGGCACTATTCATCTCTTCGAACTAGAAATCTATGAATTTGACACCAATAGATTTTGTATTCTATTACTTTTTTTCTTACTTATAACACTTTTCCCTCCCTGGAATGGTTTCAGTGTCTTAGCCCTACAGTAGATTGTTGAGGTTGTAATTTATACGTATAGTAAATTCGTTTGTAATTCCTCCAAGAGTCAATGTTGCACTGTGCGTTTTTTTCTCGAGTCAATCTTTCTAAATATATATGCAGACATTCCAGTAAAAACTGAATTTTGTATTAACGCCTGCCTGTCGTCGTTGTGCAAACATTCATGATAATATGCCGTAGGGAAATGAGTTACATAAAGGTTTTAAGATTTAATATCAAGTTTGAAACATCGCAAGTTAAAGAAACGCATGTAATAACAAATACCATATTTGAAAATAATTTCGAATTAAACTAGCTGTTACTACATTACTTCAAAATTGAATTTGTGGAATGCACAGTGTGAGCGTAACTCAAAGAAAACAATCAATAAGAATGGTCTTGATTCGAAGCTCGGACCATACACGTAGGAGTAAATTACATTAACCATTCACCTAACAGACGATGACACAGAAGGTTTGGCACTACTTTATCAGGTGATTCTATGAAATGTAACCTAATTAACACAATAGTAACAAATTTTACTGCCCTAAAAAGTTTTCTGAACAAGGAGAAGTTCATTATGAACATTGTAACTAAGTTACAAGAGGTTTATATCCTATCAGAACGGCGCATCCAAAAAGTCAACTTTAATAATATTCCATTAAGTTAGCTTTCAACGTAGCTAAAGGAAACGTATGTGTATAAATATAGAGTGTTCAATAGCAGAGAGGATAAAGTCATGGTTTGATAACTACAAGGGCCGCAGTTTGAAACCCATCTCGGAAGCTTCAGATTTTTTAAATTCTTCGAAACCTTCCCTTCTGTATCACAAAATAAGAATTTTTGTCATAATACGAATGCTGTCCGATCATTTCCTCCCAGTATTAAATCTGTGTATATAAATCATTCCTCTCTGTCTCCATATTTCAATCTCTCTCTCTGTCTGTCTCTCTCAATGTCGCCCAGGAACTCATATGGCTTGAGATCAAACCTTCGACTCTTGAAACCAAATGTAAGCTATGTAGCAATGTGCTATCGTAATTCTATAGGTCTGTTGCTAAAAGCAGCGTCATTTTAGATTTTATTCGGGGAAGGGGGGAGTCTCCGCCGACAAAAATTTTTTACTTTTATTATTAGTGTATTACTATATATTTGCTCAAACAATATGCATTTATGAAGCTCAAGAAAGGGGAAATTACACCCTCCTGTCCTGCCCGAATGACGCTCTTGGAACATTTGCTTGCAATTCCTGAAAAGAAATTAAATGAATCATTGAATAACATTCATTTCTGTCAATAGATACTCTCGAGCTCTTTGAGTGCATTACAGTCTTTAGGAAGCACAACAGCTACTGTCGTTATTGGCAATTTCCATAGATTTCTTAGGGAGCATCTTACTAGCTTGCAGTCTTTAAATAAGGGAAAGAATGAAACTAAAGGTATTAATGAAGCTATGAGAAGATTGTCTTTTTTTTAGAAAAAGAATAGGCTCTTAAAAGATATTTCAAAACAAACGAATGAGAAAGACTGTTTTAGAGCTATAACATTGTAAACTTGATTCCTGTTTTTTTTTTTTTTTTTTTTTCGTCTGAATGGAAAGAGTGTATTACGTCGCACACGCTGCTTTAGACAAGGGGAGTAGGAGAAGGGAGGGAGTTGGATTGAAGACAAGAAATAACTAATCGATTGAGACATGTATATCTGGATTGCATAAGAAAACGGTGCAAGAGTTTGTTATTAATTTGGACTTAGAATTTTTGTAACAATTTCTAAGCCACGGACTGTACATAGTTGCAAATATTAATTAGGTATAGCAAGTATAGGTAGCTGAAGTATATACTCAGCACGAGAATACCATATGTGTCAACTGTCTGGGACCTAAAAAGTAGCTGGGACACCTAAATGGCACATGGCTAGCACATTTTGTGCTTTTAGGGAGTATTTCCCATCCATTGTGTCCAATGGGTCATCCTAGCCACATCGGGCTTAGTACCCCGCGCTATTCTGTAACAGGAGGGTACCTTTGAAATTCAGAAGTGCTGGCTCCAGAGTTTTGAGATTTTCTTGAACACGTCTTAACTACTCACAGTACATAGTTCATTGATGCACTGACAAGTTGGTAGCAGTTTCCAGTGCTTGCTTCAGCTGTTTGGAAAGCAGTTTGTGAGACGCTAACCAATGATGTTGGAGCTTTGTACATGACTCACTTCTCATCACATGTCAACACCCTGTCCAGAAATATCTCCTTCCTCAGACGAGACAGCAAAGAAACGCGTTGTCTTTTGTTCCGGAGTCAATTCATAGGGACCAATGGACCCAATGTGTACAACTTCCCAAGTTGGTGAGGTACTAGCGAATGGTTTATCCAGTCATGCTGAATTCTAATCCCAGTTCCTCATATGTCTGGCCACTGTTTGCCTCAATTGCTGCCTGAAGATCTTCATTGTGTACATGGGTTGGTCTTCCTGCACGTAGAGCATCTTCGAGTGTTTTCTCACCGCTGAAATGTCTGCGTAGTCACGACTAGTGTTATAAAGGCCTGAAAAAACGGAAATTTTGGGTAAAAGAAAAACGGTTTTTTACCGTTTTTTCCCGAGCTTGGGAAATAACGGAAAAATTACAATTTTCGAGTATTTTTCTACATTATGCTTTTAAAATGAAAACTATTATATATTTAGTAGTTTACAGTTAAGATTATTGAGTAGTTATGTTTCTTGTATTGAGTAGTTACGTTTCCTATATTATATAGGGGGAATTTTGTGGCAACAAATATATTTGCACCGCTTCTTTAAAGTTAGCACCGTAATAGAATGGAGTTGTGGCTACAAAAGATACTAAAATATAATCCTCGTTAGATTAATTAATATAGACGCCTTTAAATTATCTTAAGTAATCTTCCAAACTTACCGTTTTATGGCAGGGAAGTGTTAAAATAACGGCCAGAATCATTTTAGTTAATACCAGTATGTTAAAATCATGTATATATTATGGAGATACGTATCTTCCTTGTGCTGTGTAAAATTTCCGGAAATTTTGAACCCATTAGAAAAATCTAAATTTCGGAAATATTGGCAAAATCAAGAAAATATAATTTAAAAACTATTTCTTCGCCTGATGCTGATCTTATTTGCCGTAAAGCGTCTGCAGCATATATACAACATCTTTCGCTAGCAGGAAAAATACTTAACGGAACAGCTTTTAATTTTATTTTTTAGTTTTCTGATTTCTGATGAAAATCCCTCTATATTATTTGTATATTTTTCGAATAACTCAAAAACAGAGATGATCTTATTTACATACATACACATACACCGCACAAGTGGGTACATTTCAGCAGCGACAAATATATTAAAGAATTTAACGTGTGAAACTTCCGTTCGTTATTATTGAGGACTAGCAGAATACCTGTTCTTCGCACGGGGGGAGTACGTTTCATTTTGGGTATAAAGGGAACCAGAACTGTCACCAAAGAACTTAGGGACCCCAAAAACTATGAATTCGACACTAGTATCAGCCACCCCGAAAACTATGGATTCGACACTAATATCGGCCATTTTCGATCATTTATATATCCTCTCCCCCATCCTCAAGTTACGAGAATGAATTTTGATTTAAAAGTCATCGGAAGTATTACTCTTCATTTCAGCGACCCAAAAAAACTATGAGACTAATATCGGCCATTTTCAGTAGTTTTTATCTCTCTTCCTATCCAAGTTGCGGGCCTAAATTTGGATTTAAACGGCATCGGAAGTTTTACTGTTCATCACAGCAACCATAAATTTGACACTATTATCAGTCATTCTCGATTATTTTTTTTATATATCACCTCCTTCCCGCTCCCAAAAGTTTCGGTGTTGAATTTGGATTTAAACTGCATCGAAAATGTCACTGTTCATCTCAGCGACCCTGAAAACTGTAGATTCACACTAATATGGATTATTTTGTATCACAATATATTTTCCCCTCCCCCAATTTGCGGGGATAAATTTTTGAGTTATACGGCATCGGAAGTGTCACTCTTCACCCTAGCGACCCCGAAAACTATGGATTCGACACTGATATCGACTATTTTCAATCATATTTAAATATTTCCCCTTCCTCCTCCCCTAAGTTGCAGGCCTGAGTTTTTATTTAAACAGCATCGGAAGTGTTACTGTTCATCTCAGCAACCCCACGAACTATGGATTTGACATTAATATCGGTTATTTCCGATCATTTTATACACGTATTACGAAGAATTATTTTGTCCAACTGTCGATCGCTGCACCTCGGCTCGGCTATTGGAGAAACGAATACATAGCCTACTTTATATTAATAGCAGCTAGATGTCAGTTGTTTTCTGTTTTGCTTGGTAAACGTCATAGAGTGCAAATCCGTGATTACAGTGCAAAGACGTTTCAGGTTGAGGTACCAACTTGATCCTCCGAATGGGTGGAACATTCACAGGTAGTATCGACAGTTTGTAGATACAGGATGTATATGTAAAGGAAAGAGTCCTGGCCGCCCTCGTGTTCCTGAAGAAAATGTTGCACGAAATGAAACTGCTTTCCAACGTAGTCCTTAAAAATCGACTCGTCGTGCCAGTCAGGAGTTACAAGTGCCGACAACAGCAATTTGGCGTGTTTTGAGACGTCGGATGGTTATGATGCCACACAAGTTACAGCTGTTACAAGCTCTGCGTCCTGATGACAAACGCAAACGTGTGGCATTTTGTAACGAGATTCTGGATGCTATTGACAATGATAACACTTTTACACAACGCACCGTGTTCAGTGATAAAGCGACTTTCCGTGTTAGTGGTAAAGTAAACAAACAAAATGTTCGAATTTGGGACCTATAGAACCCACATGCAGTCATTGAACATGTACGAGATTCGCTCAATGTCAATATGTTTTGTGCGATATCCAGATCATCTGTTTATGCCCATTATTCTTTAATGGAGGTGGGAGCGCGGTGGCTCAGTGGTAGAGCGTTCACCTACGGTGCTTGGGGTCCCTGGTTTGATCCCAGCTCGCGCCGTGTGGACTTTGTGGTGGACAAACACCGTGCTCGTGGGTTTTCTCGGGGTTCTCCCGTTTCCTCCCACTTTCTTCATTCCACCATTTCACTCATCTCTCATCATCACCGTCTCCTTTAGCCTAACCGGCATAATCGTGGGACGTAAAACTTAAAAATTGCATTTCAATTTCTTCTTTAATGGAAACACGGTTAACAGTCAGCAGTATCTCGCTATGTTACAAAACTGGTTGTTTCCGAGGCTGCACGGAGACAACTTCAGTTTTCAACAAGACGGGGCACCCCCTCACTGGAGTCACCAAGTGCGTACATATCTGAATGAAACTCTATTGAACCGTTGGACTGGTCGTCAAGGAGTTGGCGACTTAGCATGTCTCCACGGTCACAAAATTTGACACCCTGTGACCTCTTCCCGTGGGGTTTCGTTAAAGACAACGTTTATGTACAACCACCCCCACAGAACCTGGAAGAGTTCAAGGACCGGATCCGTACTGCCATAACATCAGTAACACAGGACATGCTTGCCCGAGTATGGGAGGAATTTGAGTATTGATATGATATTGTTCGTGTCACTGCTGGAGAACATATTGAACATCTGTAATTTGAACTTTGAACTGTAATGTTGACAACTTGAGAAGTTCGTAAATAAGTGTGTAAAATTTCATATTCGTATGTCTTAAAGTTTAATAAATATATGCATTCGAAATACGAATATTCTTTTTTTAAACAGGGTGTATATTCCCGCAAGTTGCAGTGCTGAATTTGAATTAGAGCTTCATCGGAAATGTGACTGTTCATCTCAGCAACCCCAAAAATTACGGATTCGACACTAAGATCGGTAATTTTCAATATATATCTGCACTTCCTTCCTCCAAGTTGTACCTTCAAAGTGAATGGTAAAATCCGTCCCAGGTCCGAACTTCATCTATGTTGAAATTTTTCATCGAGATCAGTCTGGTGGTTCAAGAGTTGTTAAGAGAAGACTAGTCATATTCATTGCTATATACACAGATAATTTGTCGCACTAAAAAACAAATATTTGTTTACATACAAAATTTTATACATAAAGTTTACATTAAAGTCGGTATTAGAACATTAAATAATAGTAATTACATGTCTTAGTGCATGAGTATTAGTAAAATTTGCTTATTGCTCTTTCTTTTAAGAAGTAATTTGGGTAAAATTAACACACTTCCGTCAGATCAAAGAACACATTAAGAACTCAGTTTCATTCAACAGCCCTATTTGTTGCAGGGGGTAAAAAATCTCCCTAGATAGTTTTACCCCCTTGTGTTTCTCATTGTTGGAATTGTTGGCGGAGATGAAATTTTTTTGTTGGTTTTAGTGAGGGATGTAGGTGTCATATGTGTAGTAAACTTTTACCTATGTACACTAGTATGATTAATATGGAAGAGGGTAAAAATTTGCCGGTTCAGTTTAATCCCTCTTGTGTTTCTCATTTTCGAATTGTTGGGGAGGTGAAATTTTATTGTTGGTTTTAGTGAGAATTGTAAGTGTCATATATGTAGTAAACTTTTAACTATGTACTCTAGTATGAATAACGTGATGGGGGTAAAATTTACCTGTTCATTTTTTACACCTTGTGTTTCTCATAGTTAGAATTGTTGGGGGAGGTGAAATTTTGTTGTTGGTTTTAGGGGAATTGTTGGGGGATATCTGTTACAGGTATGTACTAAACATTTACCTATGTACGCTAGTATGAATAATGTGGCAGGAGGGTAAAAATTTGTCTGGTCATTTTTTACCACCTTTGAGTTTCTCATTGTTGTATTGTTGGAAGAGGTGAAATTTTGTTGTTGGTTTTAATGAAGGATGAATGTGTCATATATGTAGTAAAATTTACCAATGTACGCTAGCAAGGGCGGATCTAAGGGGGGGCTACGGGGCTATAGCCCCCCCCCTTGACGCTCAGGTTTACACTGGATAAAATGGGCTTCAATTCAGCTTTACACTGGATGAAACGGCAAATTATGGTTTAGCCCCTCCCTTGATCATATCCTGGATCCGCCACTGTACGCTAGTATGAATAATATGGCAGGGGTTAAAACATTCCCTTGACTGTTTCACCCCCCTTAGTTTCTCATTTTTGGAATTGTTGGGGAAGGTGAAATTTTGTTGTTGGTTTTGGTGGGGAATGGACATGTCATATATGTAGTAAATTTTACCTATGTATGCTAGTATGAATAATATGGCAGAGGGATAAAATAATTCCCGGGACAGTTTTACCCCCTTTGTGTTTCTCATAGTTGGAATTGTTGGCAGAGGTGAAATTTTGTTCTTGGGTTTAGTGAGGGACGTAACTGTCATATATGTAGTAAACTTTTACCTATGTATGCCGGTATGAATAATGTGGCAGGGGGTAAAAATATGCCTCGTCTTTTTTTACACCATTTACGTTTCCCATGGTTGGAATTGTTGGGGGAGGTGAAATTTTGTTGTTCGTTTTAGTGATGGATATAGGCGTCATGTGTCTAGTAAACTTTAACCTGTACGTTAGTATGAATAATGTAGAAGGGAGCTGAAAATTTCCCTGGTCATTTTTAAACAGTTTCTGTTTCACATTGTTGTATTGTTGGAAGAGCTGAAATTTAGTTGTTGGTTTTATTGAGGAATGTAGGTGTCATATATGTATTGAACTTTTACCTATGTACGATAGTGTGAAAAATATGGCAGTGGGGTAAAAATTTCCCGGGTTTGTTTCCCCGAGGTTTGGTTTCTCATCGTTGGAACTGTTGGGGGAGCTGAAATTTTGTTGTTGGTTTTAGTCATGGATGTAAGTGTCATATATGTAATAGATCTTTACCTATGTACGCTAGTATGAATAATATGACTGGGGTAAAAATTTGCCTGGATATTTTTTACCCCCTTTATGTTTCTCATCGTTGCAATTGTGAGGGGAGGTGAAATTCTGTTGTTGGCTTTAGGGAGGGATGTACGTGTCATATATGTATTGAACTTTTACCTATGTTCGCTAGCATGAATAATAAGGCAGGAGTTGAAAATTTCCCGGAACAGTTTTACCCCCTTGTGTTTCTCATTCTTGGGATTGTGGAGGGAGGTGAAATTTTGTTGTTGGTTTCAGAGAGAGATGTAGGTGTAAAATATGCAGTAATCTTTTACCTTTGTACGCTAGTATGAATAATAATGTACAGGTAGGTAAAAATTTCTCGGGGCAGTTTTACTTCCCTTCCGATTCTCATTGCTGGAATTGTTGGGGGAGGTGAAATTTTGATGCTGGCTTTAGTGATTGATATAGGTGTCATATATGTAGTAAATTTTTATCTATGTACTCTAGTATGAAGAGTATGGCAGGGGGTTAACAATTTCCGGTACAGTTTTATGCGCTTGTGTTTCTCATTGCTGGAATTTTTGAGGAAGATGAAATTTTGCAGTTGGTTTCAGTGAGGGATGTAGGTGTCATATATGTAGTAAACTTTTACCTATGTACGCTAGTATGAATATTGTCTCAGGGAGGTAAAAATTTCTCGGGGCAGTTTTACTTCCGTTGTGTTTCTCATTGCTATAATTATTGGAGGAGGGGAATTTTTTTTTTGTTTTAGTGAGAATATGTAGGTGTTATATGTGTAGTAAACTTTCAACTACGTACGATAGTATGAATAATATGGCAGGGGGAGAAAAATTTCACAGGACAGTTTAGCCCTTCTGTTTCTCATTGTTGGAATTGTTAAGGCGGGTGAAATTTTGTTGTTAGCTTAGTGAGGGATGTAAGTTTTATATATGTAGTAAACCTCTACCTATGTACGCTAGTATGAATAATATGGCAGGGGGGTAAATACTTACCGGGACAGATTTACCTCCCTTGTGTATCTCATTGTTGGAATTGTTGGGGGAGTTGAAATTTGGTTGTTGACGTTAGTAGGGAATGTAGGTGTCATATATGTAGCAAACTTTTTATATATACGCTAGTATGAACAATAAGGCAGGGTGTAAAAACATACCGGGACAGATTTTCCCTTTGTGTTTCTCATTGTTTTAATTGTTGGGGGAGCTAAAATGTTGTTGTTGTTTTTACTGAGGGTTGTAATGCTATATACTTTGTAAACTTTTACCTGTATACGCTAGTATGAATAATATGGCAGGAAGAAATAAAATGCCGGGATAGTTTTATACACCTTGTGTTTCTCATAGTTGGAATTGTTTTGGAAGGTGATATTTTGTTGTTGGTTTCAGTGTATGATGTAGGTGTCATATATATAGTCAACTTTTGCATGTGTACGCTAGTATGAACAATATGGCAGGGTGTAAAAACTTACCGGGACAATTTTACCCCCTTGTGTTTCTCATTATTGGAATTGGTGGAGGAGGTGAAATTTTGTTCTTAGTTTTAGTGAGAGATGTAGGTGTCATATATGTAGTAAACATCTACTTATGTGTAATAGTATGAATAATATGGCAGGGGGTAAAAAAATCCCGACACAGTTATACCCCACTTGTGTTTCTCATTTTTGGAATTTTGGGGGGAGGTGATATTTTGTTGGTGGCTTGAGCGAGGGATGTAGTTGTAATATATGTAATAAATTTTACCAATGTACGCTGTATGAATAATATGGCAGGGAGCAAAAAATTTGCCTGGTCATTTTTTACCTTCCTTGCGTTTCTCATGGTTGGAATTGTTGGGGGAGGTGAAATTTTATTGTTGGTTTTAGTGAGCCATGTAAATATCATATATGTAGTACATTTTACCTATGTACGCTACTATGAATAATATGGCAGGGGGTAAACATTTCCCGGGAAGGCCCTACCCCCTTGTCTTTCTCATTGTTGGAATTGGTGGGGGAGGTGATACTTTGATGTTGGTTTTAGAGAGGGATGTAGGTCATATATATGTAGTAAACATTTACCTGTGTACGATAGTACAAATAATGTTGCAGGGGTAAAAATTTGACTGGTCGTTTTTTACCCCCTTTGTGTTTCTCATTGTTGGAATTGTTGGGGGAGGTGAAATTTTGTTGTTGGTTTTAGTGGGACATGTATGTGTCATACATCTAGTAAACTTTTACCTATGTACGCTAGTATGAATAATATGGCAGGGTGTAGAAATTTTGAATGCCATTTTTACCCCCTTTTCTTTCTCATTGTTGGAACTATTGGAGTAGGGGATATTTTGCTGTTAGTTTTAGTGAGGGATGTAGGTGTTATATATGTAGTAAACATTTACAGACGTACGATAATATAAATATGGTAGAGGGCAAAAATTTCTTAAGACAATTTCCCCCTTCTCTTTCTCATTGTTGGAATTGTTAAGGTAGGTGAAATTTTGTTCTTGGTTTCAGTGAGATATGTAGGTGGCATATATGTAATACACATTTACCTTTGTACGCTAAAATGAATAATAAGGCAGGGGTGAAAAATTCAAGGGACAGATTTACCTTCCTTGTGTATCTCATTGTTGGAATAGTTGGATGAGGTGAAAAATTGTTGTTGGTTTTATTGAGGGATGTAGTTGTTATATATGAAGTACAATTTTAACTATGTACGGTAGTATGAGAAATATGGCAGGGAGGTAAAAATTCCTTGGATAGTTTTACCCCCCTTATGTTTCTCATTGGTGCAAATGTTGCGGGAGATGAAACTTTAATGTTGGTTTTAGTGAGGGATGTAAATTTTATATATGTAGTAAACTTTTACCTATGTACTGTAGTATAAATAATGTGTCATGAGTAAAAATTTGCCTGGTCATTTTCTACCCCCTTTGTGTTTCTCACTTTGGAATTGTTGGGGGAGGTGCAATTTTCTTGTTAGTTTTTTGAGGGACATATGTGTCATATATGTAGTAAACTTTTACCTATATACTCTAGTATGAATAATGTGGCAGAAGAGTAAAAATTTGCCAGGTAATTTTTACTCCCTTGTGTGTCTCATTGTTGGAATTGTTGGGGGAGGTGAAATTCTGTTCTTGTTTTCAGTGAGGGATGTAGGTGTAAAATATGTAGTAAATATTTACATATGTACGATAGTATCAATATTATGGCAGGGTGGTGAAAATTTCTAGGGACAGTTTTACTCACCTTGTGTATCTCATTGTTAGAATTGTTGAGGGAGGTGAAATTTTGTTGTTCGTTTCAGTGAGGGATGTAGGTGTCTTGTATGTATTAAACTTTTACCTATGTACGATAGTATGGAAAATGTGGCAATGGTATAAAAATTGGCTTGCTCAATTTTTTACACCCTTTGTGTCTCTCTCTCTTGTATTGTTGGGCTAGGTAAAATTTTGTTGTTGGTTTTAGTGAGGGATGTAGGTTCATATATATAATAAACTTTTAGCTATGTACCCTAATATGAATATTATGCCAGGGGGTGAAAATTTCCAGGGACTGTTTCCCCCCTTGTGTTTCTCATTTTTTTAATTGTTTGGGGAGATGAAATTTTCTTGATGTTTTTATTGAGGGTTGTAAGTGTTAAATACGTAGTAAAGTTTTACCTATATACGCTAGTATGAATAATATGACTGGGTGTAAAAATTATAGGGGAGAGTTTTACCCCCTTGTGTTTCTCATTGTAGGAATTGTTATGGGAGGTGAAAACTTGTTGTTGGATTTAGAGAAAGATGTAAGTCTCATAATTGTAGTAAAAAATTACCTATGTACGATACTTTGAATAATAAGGCAGTGGGGTAAAAATTTGCCTGCTTATTTTTACCCACCTTTTTGCTCATTGTTGGAATTATTGGGAGGGTGAAATGTTGTTGCTGGTTTTAGTGATGGATGTAAGTGTCACATATGAAGTTAACTACTACCTATGTACGCTAATATGAATAATATGGCAGCGGGTAAACATTTCCATTGACAGTTTTACCCCTGTTGTGTTACTGATTGCTGGACTTGTTAGGGGATGTGAAACTTTGTGGTTGGTTTTAATGAAGGATGTAGGTGTCATATATGTAATAAAATTTTACCTCCTATGTAGGGTAGTGTTAATAATATCGGATGGGTAAAAAACTTCTGGCACTGTTTTATACCCCTTATGTTTCTCATTGTTGGAATTTTGAGGGAGGTGATATTTTGATGTTGGATTCAGTGAGGGATGTAAGAGTCAAATATGTAATAATCTTTTACAGTTTTACCCCCTTGTGTATCTCATTCTTGGATTTGTTGGGGAAGGTGATACTTTGCTGTTTGTTTTACTGAAGGATGTAGGTTTCATATATGTAGTAAGCTTTTACCTATGTACGCTCGTATGAATAATGTGGCAGAGGTCAAAATTTGCCTGGTCATTTTTTTTTACCCCTTTGTGTTTCTCATTCTTCGAATTGTTGGGGAGGTGGAATTTTGTTGTTGGTTTTAGTGAGGGATGTAGGTGTAATATATGTAGTAAACATCTATTTATGTACACTAGTATGAATAATATGGCATGTGTAAAAATTTTCCGTAAAAGTTTTACCCCCTTTAGTTTCTCATTGTTGAAATTGTTGGGGGAGGAAAATTTGGTTGTTGGTTTATTGAGGGATGTATGTGTCATATATGTAATAATCTTTTAACTATGTACACTAGTATGGATAATATGGCAGGAGATAAAAAAATTCCAGAGAGAGTTTTACCCCCTTCTGTTTCTCATTGTAGAAATTATTGCGGGAGGTGAAATTTTGTTGTTGGTTTTAATGAGAGATGTAAGTGTCATATATGAAGTTAACTATTACCTATGTACGCTAGTATGAATAAATGGTAGCGGGTAAAAAATTTCCCGGACAGTTTTACTCCCGTTGTGTTACTCAATGTCGGACTTGTTGGGGGAGGTGAAACTTTGCTGTTGGTTTTAGTGAAGAATGTAGGTCATATCTGAAGTAAGCTTCTACCTATGTACGCTGGTATGAATAATATGGAAGGGGGGTAAAAAATCCGGGCACAGATTTAACCCATTTGTGTTTCTCATTGTAGAAATTGTTGGGGGAGGTGAAATTTTGTTGTTGGTTTTAGTGAGAGATGTAAGTCTCATATAGGAAGTTAACTATTACCGATGTATGCTATATTTCAGGGGGGTAAAAAATTCCCGGGACAGTTTTACAACACTCGTGTTTCTCATTGTTGGAATCGTTGGGGGAGATGATACTTTGTTGTTTGTTTCAGTGAGGTATGTAGGTGTTATATATGTAGTAAACTTTTATCTATGTACTACAGTATAAATAATGTGGCAGGAGCAAATGTCGTCCTTTTCATTTTCTACTTACTTTGTTTTTCAAATTTTTGGATTTGTTGGAGGAGGTGAAATTTTGTTGTTGGTTTTAGTGTGAGATGTAGGTCATATCTGAAGTAAACTTCTACCTATGTACGCTGGTATGAATAATATGGAAAGGGGGTAAAAATTTCCCGTTCAGATTTACCTCCCTTGTGTATCTCATTGTTGGAATTGTTGTGGGATGTGAAATTCTGCTGTTAGTTTTATTGAGATATGTATGAGTCATGTATGTAGTAAACTTTTACCTGTGTACGCCAGCATGAATAATGTGGCAGGGGGTAAAAATTTGCCTTGTCATTTTTTCCCACTTAGTGTTTCTCATTGTTGAAATTGTTGGGGAAGGTGAATTTTTGTTGTTGGCTTAGTGAGGGATGTAGGTGTGTGTATGTAGTTAACTTTTACCTATGTACCCAAGTATGAGTAATGTGGCAGAGTTGTAAAAATTTGCCTTGTCATTTTTACCCCCTTTTTGTTTCTCATTGTTGGAGCTGTTTGGAGAGTTGAAATTTGGTTGTTGGTTTTAGTGATTGATATAAGTGTCATATATGTGGTAAACTTTTACTTATGTATGGGAGTATGAATATTATGGCAGGGGGTAAAAATTTCAAGGGACAGATTTACCTTCCTTGTGTATCTCATTTTTCCAATTGTTGGATGAGGTGAAAATTTGTTGTTGGTTTTAGTGAGGGATATAGGAGTCATATATGAAGTAAACTTTTAACTATGTACTCTAGTATGAATAATATGGCAGGGAGGTAAAAAATTCCCTAAATAGTTTTACCCCCGTTGTGTTTCTCATTGTTTTAATTGTTTGGGAGCTGAAATTTTCTTGATGTTTTACCGAGGGTTGTGTTATATACGTAGTAAACTTTTACCTCTATACGCTAGTGTGAATAATATGGCATTAAGTAAAAATTTGCCGCGACAGTTTAACCCACCTTGTGTTTCTCATAGTTGGAATTGTTTCGGAAGGTGAAATATTGTTGTTGGTTTCAGTGTGTTGTAGGTGTCATATATGTAGTAAACTTTTACATATATACTTTAGTATGAGAAATAGGGCAGGGTGTAAAAATTTTCCGGGGCAGTGTTATCCCCTTGTATTTCTCATTGTTGGAATTGTTGGGAGAGGTGATTTTTTTGTTGGTTTTAATGAGGGATGTAATTTCATATATCTAATAAACTTTTACCTAGTACGCTAGTATGAATAATATTGCAGGTTTGAAAATTTCAGAAAGAGTTTTTCCCCTTGTATTTCTCATTGTAGGAATTGTTGGGGGAGATGAAATGTTGTTGTTGGTTTTAGTGAGAGATGTAAGTATCATAAATATAGTAAACATTTACCTATGTACGATACTTTGAATAATGTGGCAGTGGGGTAAAAATTTGCATGGCAATTCTTACCGGTATTTTGTTACTCATTGTTGAAATTATTGGGAAGGTGAAATTTTGTTGTTGGTTTTAGTGAAGTATTTATGTTTCATATAATTAATAAACTTTTTACCTATATAAGCTGGTATGAATAATATGGCAGGGGGTAAAAATTTCCAGAGAGAGTTTTAACCCTTGTGTTTCTCATTGTAGAAATTGTTGGGGGAGGTGAAATATTTGTTGGTTATAGTGGGAAATGTAAATGTCATATATGTAGTAAAGTTTTGCCTATGCACGCTAGTATGAATAATATTTTAGTGGGGTAAGAATTTCCCAGGAAAGTATTACCACCCTTTTGTTTCTCATTGTTTTATTTTTAGGGGAGGTGAAATTTTGTTGTTGGTTTTAGTGAGAGATGTAAGTTTCACATATCTAGTAAACTTTTACGTATGTATGCTAGTATGAATATAATGGACAGGGGTAAAAACTTCCAGGGACAGTTATACCCCCCTTGTGTTTGTCATTGTTGGAATATTTGGGGGAGGTGAAATTTTGTTGATGGTTTCAGTGAGCGATGTAGGTGTCATATATGTATTAATCTTTTACATATCTACGATAGTGTGAATAATATTTCAGGAAGTAAAAATTTCCCGGGACAGTTTTACCCCATTGTTTTTCTCAATGTTGGAATTGTTGATGAAGATGAAATTTTGTTGTTGGTTTTAGTGATTGATGTAGTAAACTTTTACTTATGTTCGATAGTATGAATAATATGAAAGGGGGTAACATTTTCCCGGACAGTATTACCCCAATTTTGTTTCTGATTGTAAGAATAGATGGGGAGGTGAATTTTTTTTGTTTTATTGGGGATGTCTGTTTCGTATAGGAAGTATATTTTACCCATGTACGCTAGTATGACTAAAGTGGCAGGGGTGTAAAAATTTTCTAGACCATTTTTCCCCCTTGTGTTTCTTATTTTTAGAATTGCTGGTTGAGGTGAAATTTTGCTGTTGGTTTCAGTAAGAGATGTAGGTGTCACATATGTAGTAAACTTTTACCTATGTACGCTAGTATGAATAATATTCAAGGGATAAAAATTTCCCGGGATGTTTTTACCCCGCTTGTGTTTCTTATTGTTGGAATTTTGGAGGAGGTGAAATTTTGTTGTTGGTTTTAGAGAGAAATATATGTGTCATATATATAGTAAACTTTTACCTATGTACGCTAGTATGCATAATATTGCAGAGGGTAAATATTTCCCGGAACACTTTTACGCCCCTTGTGTTTGTCGTCATTGGAATTGTTGTGGGAGTTAATATTTTGTTGTTGGTTTTTGTGAGGGGTGTAGTTTTAATATATCCAGTAAACTTTTATTTATGTACGCTGGTATGAATAATACGGGAATGGGTATAAATTTCCCGGACAGTTTTTCCCCCATGTGTTTCTCATTTTTGGTATCGATGGGGAAGGTGAAATTTTGCTATTGGTTTTAGTGAGGGTTGTAGGTGTCACATATGTAGCAAACTTTTGCATACGTATGCTAGTATGAATAACATGGAAAGGATATATGTAGTAAACTTTTATCTATGTATGCTAGTATGAAAAATATGGTAGGGAGGGTTAAAATTTCCCTGGACTCTTTTACCCCCCTTGTGTTTCGCATTGTTGGAATTGTTGGGGAAGATGAAATTTTCTTTTTGCTTTTAGTGTGACATGTAAGTGTCTTGTATGTAGAAAACTTTTACCTATGCTAGCTAGTTTGAATAATGTGGCAGGGGGATAAAAATTGTCCTGTTTATTATAACCCCCTTTGTGTTTCTCATTGTTGTATTTTTGGAGGAGGTGAAATTTTGTTGTTGGTTTTAGAGAAAAATATATGTGTCATATATATAGTAAACTTTTACCTATGTACGCTAGTATGCATAAAATGGTAGAGGGTAAATATTTCTCGGAACACTTTTACGCCTCTTGTGTTTCTCATTTTTGTAAATGGTGGGGGAGGTGAAATTTTATTGTTGGTTTTAGTGAGTGATATAGCTTTTATATATGTAGCAAACTTTTACCTATTTACTCTAGTATGAATAATATGATAGGAGGGTAAAACATGCTGGGGACATTTCTACCCCCTTGTGCTTCTCATTGCTGGAATTATTGGGTGAGATGAAATTTTGTTGTTGGTTTTATTGGGAGATGTATGTGTCGTATACCTAGTAAACTTTTAACTATGTATCCTCGTCGCCAAAAGTGCCTTTACATCGCTGTGACGTGTATGTGACCGCGCAGTACTCCAAGGAAGGGATGGTTGTATAAGAATTTGTGATTAATTTTGAAGAGTTTTTATTTTGACTAGGGAATTAACATAGCTTTTGGGAGTAAAGACACAGATTTGAGGCATTAGTACACTGTCATTGAAGCATCAGTGCACGAAAAGATTCGTATTCTCATTTATTCTATTTATTTTTTTATATGTTAAGTTAAACACCACAATATGTATCACTGATATCGCAGATCGTATTATTTTTTTAAAATCGTGTCTGTAACCTACTGTCAAAACATTCATCTCCAGACATGATGTAGTGAGAAGAGAAAGAGATACGACATATATAATGTGTGTATATGCAATTCACTAAGTAACTGTAGAAATTAGTTAAAGGACACGTAAGAAAGCGAAAAGGAGGTCTAGAAGTCGGAACTTTTTAGAAACGTCCTAGAGAGCTGAAAATATAGTTAAAAATTGCAAAAGGTATCATGTAATTTATCTTTCTTTTCTTATATTCTAGTATACTTTTTCCTTCACATCCAAACATATCTATTCAGAATTACGAGATAAAGGTGAAGAGAGAAACATTTCCATTTCAAGAATTATATCAGAAAAAAATCTTTTGACTTAGACTAGATTCGAACTCACAACATTTGAAACCATAAGTCAGCGCTCTACCGACAGAGCTAACAACTGCTGTTGCAAAAGCTCGGTTTCTACAACTACTGGTTGCTGAATGGTGTGTATTAATGAAGTTGGCCGATATAATTGCTTCATATAGCTATTGCAATAATAATAATAATAATAATAATAATAATAATAATAATAATAATAATAATAATAATAATAATAATAATAATAATAATAAGGTACTTTAAAATGTCGCATTTGTTAAAAGTTTGACGTGCAGAGTAAGTCCTAATATGAGATTTTATTAATTATATATACGAGGGGTTGTACGCGTATGGTACAGTAGCCTTGCATCCTCCAACCATGAAGAATGTTTCGGTTTGAACCTATGCGTGTCCTAAGAGGAAGGAGGAGATTGAAAGAAATAAAAGTGGTTTTAGAAATTATGCAAAAGTAGAATATCTCAGGAGTTCAGCGTGTCTTTCAGCTGCGACTCTATACAAGACGTGCATCTACGACTTAACGTGGAACCCGAACCACACTACTCCTGCCGGAAATCGAATCCCGTATCACCTCTAGTTCTATCATGGGAGACACAGGAACATGTAAAAATAATCGAAAATGAACGATATTAATGTTAAATCCATAGTTTTTGAGCACATGAATTATACCATCTATATCGTTCACATCAAAGTTTAACATTATCGGCATGGATGTTTAATGGGAGGGGTGAAAATTAAAAATTCCTAATTGAAAGATATGAGTGTTTATTCAATAGTTTTCGGGGTCGCTGAAATGAATAATTACACTCCCGATACCATTAAAGCCCAAAGATTTACTCTTTTGTTAGCAGGAAGTTTATTAATTTACTTAACTCAGGAGACCTTAAAGTTAAGGATATGAAACTCAAAGATTATATTTCGAATTTAAAATTATTAGATACGTATTATAGCTTAGACTTCTAAGGAGGGGAAGGGACAATTTATGCAATGATTTCCTTCACATTGGAATAAAATACTGTCCCATTATATTGCGAAAACTCATTTCGAGTAGTGTCATTGCTAATAGTTTTCCGTATTTGTTTAGACCCCTACTCATTTATAACAGAATCTAACTTTTTCTGTGACGTGAGCAACAACTAAGAGAGCATTCAGTAAAGTAAATGCCATTAAAATATATATTCATAGCACAGTGGTGCAAATGAAGTTGAGCTCTTTGACAATCTTTAGCATGAAAAGCGAAAAAAGCCACCACATTGATATTGGAAAAGTAGCTAATGAATTCCTCTCCGAAAAAGTTCACCCGCAAATTTATTTTACAGATGGTGGTTTAAGTTATACTTAAGTTTGTTAAAATTGCTCCACAGTTGTGGGGGCGAGACACTGAAGCCATCCGTAAAATGGGGGGAATTGACATGTAAAAGTAGTCAAATATGAACAATACTAGTATCGAAATCATAGTTTTCGTGGTCACAGATGAATAGTGACGCTGTCGATGCTGCTTAAGTTCAAGTTAAGCCTTGGTTGGCATGGAGGTCAGAGTGGAAGGGTGACAGGCAAAAATTCGTAATAAATAAATAAATAAAATGAAATAAAATCGAAAACATCCTTTATTTGTGTCGAATATATATTTTTCGGGATCTCTGACATAAACGGTAATATTCCAGATGTGGTATGTGACCAAGGTCGGCCCCATTCGCATGCTGTTTCAGAGGAGAGACCCGGTGAAGATTTCAGAACAGTTCCTTTGACTTAAGTTTCAATACACTGAGAGTGAAGAGTGGTAATACACAAATACTGGTGTCACATCCGGACCTATCAGAAGTATGATTTCTGGGTAATTGTCGTTACTCCAGGAAGGCATTACCCCTTGATCAGTCCCTAAAATTCTTACTGCTTTACAGTGGCGCAGGCAGGAATTCATTTCAGTGATCGAAAGCATTTTTAGGGGTAAATTGTTCAGATGGTAATGTATACGTATACTAAATTCGTTTGAAATCCCTCCAGGAGCCCATGTTGTTTTGTACGTTCAACTGTGCTTTTTTCTGAGTCCAAACTTTCTCTCTCTCTCTCTCTCTCTCTCTCTCTCTCTCTCTCTCTCTATATATATATATATATATATATATATATATATATATATATATATATAGATATATATAACAGTAACAGGGTCGGTTGTAGACATTTCGTAAGTGTAATCAAACAATATTTAGGCGCCCCCGCCTAAATGATAATAAAAGAATAGAATGTTGTAATGGACAAAATAATTGTTACAATTACAAATTTCTTCAATCTTATATATAAAAGAGAACGTACAAATCCTTTGTTCCCTCATCACGCTAATACGGCTGAACCAATTTCTTTCATTTTTGGGGGGTTATTAGGATTTGGACCCTAGATGGTTTTTATCATATCACTTTAATTTTCAATTACCAGTGTCTTGAGATAATTGACCATTCAAGTGTCCATAACGTACAAATCCTTTGTTAGTTCATCATAGGTAAAAATAAACGTATTTATATGCAACCCGCATGACCGTGTCACTCGGCGGGTTAACATAAATGACAGGCGATATAATGTTAACATTAGTGCAATCTACTATGGTTTTTATCATATCACTTGAAAGCGAAAAAGTAAAAATTATCTAAGTAACAAAGTTTATTGCGTTCCGGGGTGACCGCAGCGAAGCGGGGCGGGTTAACATAAATGACAGGCGATATAATGTTAACATTTACTGCAATCTTCTATGGTTTTTATCATATCACTTGAAAGCGAAAAAGTAAAAATTATCTAAGTAACAAAGTTTATTGCGTTCCGGGGTGACCGCAGCGAAGCGGGGTGAACGCTGCTAGTATATAATAATTCAGTCTTCCTGTGAGTATTAAACGAAAATGGCGAAATTTAAACTAATTATATGTGGATGAATCATGACCAAAGTTCCAGTTTTAATAATTTATATTATTTTTTATTAAATAAGCACAGGAAACAACTAAAATGTATACCTAAGATGTATTTTGACAAATACAGTTAAAATATAAAAGTCAAAATAGAATAAAACTCATGAGCTTCAAGTCTAACATTATCACAGGTTTGATTTTGATAAAGAGATATGCTCTTACACTTCATTAAAAGCATATTTAAATAGTGTTTTCTAGTGATACAAATATGGTAATTAGCTTAATTTCTCGTTTTCTTTGTTACTGAAAAGTTAATGTTATAAAGACACTATTCTGGCTTTCAATTTGGCAAAATCTCTTATTATTGCATCCATATCAATTTCATTCAAAATGTCATTTTCAATGGCCATCAAAGCTAGTCCATTTAATCGTTCTTGTGATATACTTCATTTGAAATAATTCTTTATTAATTTTAGTTAAACTAGTTCAATACACAACAAATTACAAAAGTGTGTGTCTTAATTGATATTTAATTTTTCCCCGATCCAGAACTTTAAAATCAGGTTTCTCCGCAAAACTTCTTTTCAGGGCCCCTTAGGCCTATAGAACTATTCAATTCTTTCATCTTTCTTTCCAACATAGACGTTCGAAATCAGACAGTAACACAATGTAAACACAAGCAATGATGCACTCAAGATTTTTCTTTGGGGTCCGAAGATTTTTCGGAATAGCCTAAAAAATGCAAATAATTTTGTCCATATTTTTAGGGGGCAACTGCCCCCCCCGGAGGAGATCAAAATAATACGTCTATAATATAATAATAAATAAAATAGTACCAGCAATGACCCTCTGAATACTAAGTGTGCCTCCCTGGAAGATTTTTTCTAAAAGGAACACTGCACTTATTAGGAATGAGCACGAGACAAGATTTGTGGCTGTCTCGTCTCGAAAATGTGCTGTAAAAGTGATGTCTTGACTCGAAAAATGTATATTTCTCTATTGGAAGAGCCGCGACTCGACTCGAATTTTGTCTGGAAAATCCTGTCTCGACTCGTCTCTTGCGCATCCCTAGCACCTATGTCGGTACATCCCAGAACACAAGTAACTAATAATCAAAACTCTACTTTGCATTAAAATTATTACTAATTTAAAATATCGTTCCACCTAAATTTAATACCAGAGAATGGATTAATAATTCTGTTATACTGTTATAATAAAACGAGCTGCTGTGATTGAAAGTGAGAGTACTAAAAGAAAATTATAATAATAATACTTGTCATCCAAATGACCTTTCGTCGCTTTCGATTATATCCTTGCAAGTTATATACTTATATGCCGCGTGAAAACTAATTGTATTCAAACATATTTTGAAATATATTAAATTTAATTCAAACCCGTAACCGAAATGATCGTATCGTTCCATTTTAATTAAATAATTAAATTACTGCAATCAGGTAAAATAAACTTACAGTTTCAAAAGAATGTCAATCTGCAAGTGCGTCGTTAAAAGTGACTGGTATTGAAAACTCCCCACCTCAACATTTGTATGATTTTGTCCAGAACTCGAAAGAAACTTTTTAGAGCATTCGGCTGCCTCTTATCTTCTTTCAAGTTTTGTAGCTTTCTTTTCCGATAAAATGCAAACTTGGTTTTATATCGTTTGTCACTATTATTACATGAAAAACAACGTACTATTAAAAGCACACATCATCATAAATTTCTAAAAAAAATAAACGAAACGACTTAAGCAGTGGAAAGAGATTGTGAGCCATTAGGAACTTGTTAAAATTTCCCTCAGAAATGATTTTTAAAAATCCATTTGTACCGCTCGTCTTTTCTTAGTATTCGCTCCACTCCCTGGACGAATGGACAAGAAAAGCCTACTTGCTTGCATGGGGGTCCGAAGAAATTTTTGGAGGGGTCATCTCCTTGGTTGCTATATTACGTTTGGTATTTTTAAAATCTTAAGAAATTATACATATACATTATACTTGTCATAAGCCAGGTGGGGCCCGGTCCCCTCGTCTCCTTTTGGACGCTCATGCTTGCTTCAACTTCGATAATGTGCATTTCATTTACGGTGATCTTTCTCAACCCTTAGCTGTGGTTATTGAACCAAAGCACTATGCGAAGGCACTGTTAAAGATAAGATGGGGGAGCACCCTTGGATACATTTCTTTCTACAGTGATAATGCTACCCAATCCATAAACAATACGTGCAGTTGAATTCCTTTTGTTTGTTGATCCATTCGGATTTTAAAGACATATTTGGCAATGATATTCTCTAGCAAGGTGTCGGAAGGATTGTTGAGGAAGGAATGAAGAGTCTGTTATATTTGTATTTTGTGCATATGGTGGGATTGTGGAAAGAATACCACTGTCTTTAGCTCTACGGTCATAGTGCTTAATACAACATCTATTGGAAAGCTAAATTTACCTTCATTTTATCTCATATTCGTAAAATATCCCTTTTCCCTCTTTAAAAAGGTCTATCCTGTGCCGTGGAAATTTTCCTCAAACTAGCATCACTTGTGCGTGTGGTATTGGCATCAATTGATGTACGAGTCCATTTCATTTGTAAAGGGTGTTTTACAGCCAACCACGCAAAGATTCGACTTTATTGTCCATTTGATGTTTTTTTGTCTGTAGCTCAGTCTGTAAAATATTTTTTTGAAGCTATATGAGGAAACTTTTTCATCATAACATTGTATTTATTTATTTATTGAAGAAATTCCTAGATACAGCATAATTGTGCCATTTTACACAGGGAAATATCAACAAACGGGAAAAAAAAGAAAAAAAGAAAAAAATAATATAAAATAAACAACAACAGTAACATCAATAGTATTAACAAAGAGTGCACAAGTAATATTATTTGGCCAGCGCGCGTTTTATTGCTCTTCCAAACACCGGGTAGTTCGAAAAAATGTCCACCTCACTAGTTAGATAATAGGTCGGTACTCGGTGAAAAAGAGACCTCTGTGTAATTGTCAACCTAGGGCGTGCAAGATGGAATAGGTGGGTATTCCGGGTTTTGCAAGAAGGGACATGTAAGGATAATTGTTGAATTAGGGTTTCTGATCTTAGGTTCCAATTAACAATCTTATGAAGAAACTTCAAATCAGAGTTATTTCTGCGTACTTTCGGCGTCTGGATATTAAGATATCGCAAAATTTCCTCCTTAGGTAATATTCGAAGTGCGGGAACACGAAAACGTACTATTGCAGTGAACAAATTGAGAACAGACTCAAGTCTAGAGAGATGTGTAGGTGTAGCCATGGCCCATAGGGGAGAGCAGTATTCGATCTTGGGTGCTATTAGAGTTTTATAGAATGTTGTTAATGATGCCACAGTACGTAGTTCAGTGAATCGGTAAAGAAGCCTCAGCATACCCATTGATTTCTTATCTATTGGGATGTGGTCAGAGAACGAGAGTTTCCAATCGAAGATGACACTTGTGTTTCACGAATTAATTAAATACATTCTTAAAAAAGAAAAATGGACATGTGTTCATGTGTGGACAAGATCATTCTGACTGGCAGAATGTGTTATAGGGGAATCGTTGGCGTGGGTCAATGAAAACTTGACCCACGACCCACTGACCCATCCTCCACCGTGACCCACGACCCACCATGACCCACTGTAACACATGATCCACCATGACCCACCACCCACCGTGACCCACTCTGACCCACCACCCACCATGACCGACTGTGAACCACCATGACCCACCACCCACTCTGACCCACTATGACCCACCACCCACGGTGACCCACCATGACCCACTGTGACCCACCATGACCCACTATATCCCACCATGACCCACCACCCACGGTGACTCACTCTGACCCACCGTGACCCACCATTCACCATGAACCACTCTCATCCACTTTGACCTATTCTGAGTCACCAAAATCCATCGTCATCAACTCTGAACACGATCCACGGCATCTTCTGAACTGACTAAAGAGTTTACATTTGTAATAAAACAAGACTGTGAAATTGTCACTAATCGGAGTTTAAATTTTTAGTCAATCGCTCAAGCACCACTCTGTTACAATAACGGTGGATCTGACCTTTACGATATAAAATGGTAAAGTGTTTGTCAGTGAGGAAATTGAAACAGTTCGAGGTGGGGGGAAATTAGATTGTGCCTAAAATATACTTGTATTAAGAGAGTATTCTTGCAAGTATTAATTTCTGAACGCATTCCACAAGAAACTTCTATTCGCCGGAAAATACCCCTGTAGAATATGGCAAAGTTAATGGTTTCTCAGTTCACAGTATTTTTCTCACAAAAGACTTGAAAACTCAGTTGTTCATAGGGTATAAAGGTGCTCCATAAAGTATGCTCATAATTGTAATTTGTGTAATCACTAAAACACTACGTTAAATTTAAGTTACAAATATGCATAATTGCAATTATTATGAATATTTATTCAAAGTAGTTTACCTAAAGCAAAGAAGAGACTTATTAAAAATTAGGTACAAAGTTGAATAACACAAATAAGCCATTAGTAATAGAAGTATACATTTTCCGTAACTCGTAATTTTCCACCTTAAAACAAATCTGAAATCGGATTTATTTTCTGTTGGTAACTTTTTGGCGGTAAATCATCCGCAGTGGAATGATGTCCATCCTTCAACCAAGAAATAACTAGCTCGTCTACTTTGAGCTTCTTATTAACGGTGGTTCATTAACATTGATGAGCAACAAGTTAGACAATGATTGAGCACTTACATTAGTCTATTTCTAATATCACTCATCTGTAAATTCATAAGGGAAAATCCCCGTTCGCACTCTGTCGTGGAAATTGATAATACTTCTACCCGATTTCTGCAACTTCTCATCGACAATCTACTTGTTAGAATTAAGTCTGATAACGATTTTTCTTGGTCAGATTTGAAATACTTAGCAAGAAGTATCATCTCTCTATCACCATACAACATCTTTTCCATATCGACCATGTCAGTTGGCAATGTCGAACCATGTAGAACAGAAACCTACTCTACCACACCTTTGATAGGGAATCTTGTGAATAAATAATCAATTAAAGCCTGATAAACTGATGATTTCTTATTTGTTTATAAATTTAATTTTTGTAATTACACATGAAGGTTTCATACCATTAGCAGGGTTCCCTTCCCCGTCTAGAAAGCGAAAGGGAACGAGGTTCCTGGAAAGTGTTCAGAGGTGAATGGGAATTTCCCTCCTTGTTTCCCTTCAATTACCACACTGCTGTTTGCCATGTTCCAAATTACGATGAATTTCAATTACATTATCATAGTATAATTATTTCCTTGTTGAATTATCAATACTTTTAAGTGGAAAAAACGATGAAATTTCAAAGTTCCAAATCAAAGTAAGTAGACCAACATAAAGGGAAAAAGTGTAAAATTTTCCGTACAATTATGCGTACAATCCAAACTTCAAATTTCCGTGTAATTAAACTTACAGTACAAATTTTATGTCTATTTTTTCACAACTTTATAGGTTGATTGCCCTGTGCTGTAAGAGCTCCATATAATAAACATAAGCTTCAGCAATTATTATAGCAGAAAGCAATGGATATATGAAGCACTGTATTTTTTGTATCTGATTTTTTTCTTAAATAACATCGATCGTTTCGATCATTTTTACAAACCAATTCACTACCAATTTTCGATATACAGAAAGTCCCCCCCCGCACATAAAGGAGAATTTTAAAAAATGCTAGGACACATTCTGTTTATTTTCAATACACTGAATTTAAGCTCCGTAAGTTTAACGGCTTGCGAGATACTCATTTTTTTTTTTTTTTTGCAAAAATTCGGATCCTTACTACCTCCTTAGGATATTATGCATTATAATAAAAGCAATAAAGCATCCCAATTTGGATTAAGGCCTAACTATTGTAACGATATTTGGAAGAGAGAATAAGAGAGAAAGAAAAAAAAAAGCAGAACTCGAGACTTATGATATTATTTCAGTTTCGCAGCGCCGTAGTGCCAGAAAATGGAACTACGATGTCTGTTGGTAGCGGATTCGGATTCGGGTTAATATAGCTACTTAAAGTATCAGGTGGAACACATCGAATTTTGAAGCTTTGCCTTGTTAAATAGAATACGCATAGCTATGGTTCGAAGGGACATTAACGTAAAGTGGATTAACACCGTGAAAAGAAACCTTACTTTTGAGTCTGATTTATATTATATTCTGCGTTAAAATATTATGGTGTTATGTTCCTCCTATAAGGTTTCGTCATGAGACATTTTGTGAGTGAAGTTACATTCCGTATTGAAGAAATTGGTTCTTTTCGAGTGATGTGATTAATGGTTGGCCAGTTTGCCTTACTTATTTCTTCGTTAAATAGAAATTCCACGACATATAGAAAAGAATTTTCTCTCTATTTCTCGTAAGAACATTTGATTCTATGAAGAAGTGTAAAAATATAATATTTAGAGAGGAATACTGAAACACCCATATATGTGTTGTAAAAGGGACAAGCAGTTTTACTCATTGGTAAGTGACTCAATTATATGCTTTGATAATACATATAGATTAAATTCTGTTGTATGAATAGCGTTTGTAATATATATATCTATCTATTCAAGTTGTCATATAAATATTTTCGATCATATACAGCTTTTTCTTTGCAATAAAATTACAATTAATATATTCATTTGACCTATGAACCCGATAGGTATTGAGTTAATTAGATTCGTAGCTTGTTATATTTTATTAAATCATATAATCATTATTCTAAAACAATTTAAATTCAATTGTAATTTCAGTGTAGTGAGTTTTGTAGGGCAGTTTTAATTGTTCCGGCTCACTTCCACCCAACGTCACTGCTATTCCATATTATATGGGACGGGGTACGTTGCACTATATACCAAAAGTAATTTCATTTGACTTTGGAATTTGACAGTGATGATCAGGCACACATAGTTACATTCAATTTTTTATATAATAATTTATATATTACAGTGATTCAAAAATGTATTTTTTCCAGTAGTTAGCTCTAAAAACTGACAGGTCTCGAAAGCCAAGTTGTAGTGTAAGTCCTATTGCTATTATTACAATTTCAAATATCAATATCCAAAAGTGCCTGAAGTTCTTTTTTCACTTGGTTAGATAAAATCACCTCAGGAATTAGACAGAAACAAGTGGAAAAGGAAGGCAAATGAAGGTCTTGAAAGTAAAACGAAGACAAATTTACCAGTCTTCAGAAGATACTGTCTACAATGCAGTGAGCAGAGAGGGTCGGTAGATCATACTGAGTCGGTGGGTCGCAGTAGGTCACGGTGGGTCGCAGTGGGTCACGGTGGGTGGTGGGTCGCAGTGGGTCACAATGTGTGGTGGGCCACAGTGGGTCACGGTGGGTGGTGGGTCGCAGTGGGTCACATGATGTTGACCCACGACCCACTGACCCACTCACAAAACTTGACCCACTTGACCCACTGACCCACTCCATCTCTGGTATTTGAAGGGAACAGGAGACTGTTTCAAAGTAATTGTAATACTGTCACATTTCTTACTGTTAAGTTTCAATTGCCACATTTCACACCAGTCTACAAAGTAATTTATGTATTCCTGTAGGGCAATTGTGTCATGGAAACATGATATTTCTCTATATAATTTGCAATCGTCAGCAAAAAGCAAAAGGTCACTAGGATTAACTTTAATAAATATTCACATTTAAAAGAAAATTCATTTTCCTTATTTGGCACCCTGTTCACCTGGCGCCTCCTGCGAACGCGTAGTTTGCAGGATTCAAGATCCGGTCCTGCAGTAACAATGGAATTATGCATTACCGCCCGACTATCGTTGTTGTGAAAACATTCATCATGATATGACGTAAGGAAATGAGTTACATTAAGGTTCTAAGATCTAATATCAAAGTGGAAACATCGCAAGTAAAACAAAAACATGTAATAGCAAATAGTTTTTAAAATAATTTTAGTTTAAACTAGCTGAGACTAAATTTAATTCAAAATTGAACTTCTGGAGCGCAACATATGAGCGTAGCTAAAATAAACAATCAATAAGAACAGTCGGGATTTGAACCTAAGTCATACAAGTAAGAGTCCCTTATACTAACCATTCATCTACTATATTTTGTTTACTAAAAATATTTTCCATGCAGCAAAATGCCATTTCACACTGAAACATTAACAACATAAGAACAAACTTCTCAACAAAATTAGCCAAAGCTTATGTATTAAAAGTATCCCGGTATTTGCCCAGTGGTACTGCAAAATCACTAGTCAGGATGCCTCGTATCGAAATTTGAACGTGGAGACTCCCAGTTACTATGCGTCAACGCTAACCAGTAACCTACGTTCGTTCAGTAAATGTCATCAAATTACTTTTCTGTAATTATTTTTGAAAAATATTTATTATTTTCATGAAGCAAAGAGTGCATCTTCTACTTGGGTTGAGAACTATATCTACTATACTTCTAAGAGTCGACTAATAGTTGATGTTCATTATTTCTGTCGATTTTCTACTTCTACTAAGTTATTTCATTTTATTATAAGTTTTCCCTTCCGGTTATGACAATGATTAGAAATGAAGGCTCCTCTTCTTATACAATTCTTGATCATTGTAACATTTTTAGTAAAAATTCTGAATTATTGAAAATATTTAAATTAGTTAGAATGAAGAGGATAATACTAAGAAACATGATTAGAAAAAATAAACATTGTTGTTTAACGAATTGATAGAATCAAGCTTTTTGAAAACATAAAAAGATATTGTATGGTATGGGATGATCATGGAAAAAGTAAAACTAGCCATCAAGGACACACTAACCAAGTACTGTAAGCAGAAAAGTCAAGGTTCGTTAACTTGGTAGACGTATATGAAGAAACCACTAACAGAAAGTAGCTGATAGCTTTACGCCTAACCATCTCAGCGACCTCGAAACTATAAACTCTACATTAACATCGGTCGTCGTTTTCGATTATTTTATATGTTACTCCCCTTCATTCCTCCAAGGTGTGCACGGTGTCTTTCCCTTCCATTCCTCCAAGGTGTGCACGGTGTCTTACCCCTTATCCCAATGCATGAAAAGCAAATTATATTTTCGCAAACACACCCATGAACAGGGAGGGAGTAACACAGAAAGCACACAGCTCGCTGTATAGCTATAGGGCAAATAAATAAAGGCACAAGCAATAGGCCACTTAACCAAGAGCAATGTTGCCAAACGTAAGACAAGGTAAGCTCACGCGCAGCCTGTCTCTTTGCGGGACATTACCTTCGACACAAAATCACTGACTCTTCGAACAAGATAACCTCGGTTCGTCTCGGTGGTGGCTGAACCGTGAGCCGAACCGCTCGAGCCGTTGACAACACTATAGTCTAACACTTCAGGTTGCTCAGCTACACCCACCGGCTTCCACTGGGCCATTATGGCCCCTAGCTTTGTAATAGTTTGTAGCAATATTCATTATCTTCACCCTCACAATCAGCCATCGAGTCACGGTGGTTAAATTATACATATGTGTTTTATTTATTTATTTACTAAATATTTACGATACATTGAAAAGATCATTATTTTTGTAAAATGTTTATTATTTTCATGAAGCTATACTTAGGTTTAGAACTATCGCTACTACACTTTTAATTGACAACTAATAGTTTATGTTTATTATTTCTGTCCATTTTTTTTACAAATTACTTGCAGAAACTATTCGGAGTAAATGTTTTATTTTAGTAGTGTTTCATTAAAGTTTAGTCATATGTTAATTGCCGTTCCAAATATTTATGTTTCCCCTTCCCGTTAGGATAATGATAAAAAATGAAGTTTCCTCTTTTTATAAAATTCTTGATAATTGTAATACTTTATTTAAAGGACGCAATTCTGTGTTATTTGGAAATATTCAAATAAACTAGAATGAAGACGATAATACTAAGCAACATTATTAGAACAAAACACTGTTTAAGAAACTGACAGAATCAAGCTTTTCTTTACAAAAAAAAGAAAGAAAGAAAGAAAGAAAGAAAGAAAAAGAAACAATGGAAGTGTAGTCTATGCGATTCGAACTGATGATCGTGGATAAAAACAAAATACTCTGAGAGCATACTCTAACCGTCTAGTCTACGGAGGTATGTTTAGGTTTATTTTATCTTAGTAAACTCGTATTAGAACGCATTTTAATCACTGACACAAACTGCCTGATCGTTTTGTATATTTTGTGGCTTAATTCTTTTCATTTGTTTGTTTACGTATAAAATGTTTAATATCTATTATTATTAGAGCTGTGCAATATGTATAGTATCTAACATTATGAAAGATTTACGTTGTATTTCTAATAAATCATAAAATTCCCTGTCTCTCTGTAAATTTCGCCGCGCATTTGCCACGCTTGGGAAAATGGAACTTAGAATTGTGCGATGAGTTTCGGAGATTTCTTTTATTAATTATAGCTTCTTTATTTCCTGATATTTTACAGAAATATATATATATTGAGTTATTTCTATTGATGTAATTTTGAAAGACATGCAAAAAAAATCTGGACATAAGTGTAGTTTCTTCTCTTATTTATTTATACTCCATTTCTAGACACAGACAAAACAACTTTCCTCCATTTTATATATATCTTTTAAACATACAAAGTAATAAGCCATACCTTTGGCTCAGTCCTACTTATTAGCTCTAAACTTCATGCGTCTCGATTCGTTTGTTTTTCCTTTTTTTTACTTGTGCTGAAGAAATAAAAATGGTTCTGCGTGCGCGGGAATCCATCCGTGGACTAGAAGATCTTCAGACCACCTTGCTGTCCAATACTCTCCGAGGGAGAATGGCCAGAGCAGAGAAACTATTTCTTTGTTCAAGAGACATACGCACATTACTCTGCCTTCGTTACCTTGATATGTGTGTGAATTACACAACTAACTCGGTCTTCAAATTTTACATGTGATTTCGCTAACAAGTTATTAAAAGCTTCAACGCTGCATGCAACGTTGACAAAGCATTAAAGGAATAACACAAATAAAAATAGTGATCGAACTTATAACTCTAGTCACAAGAAGGATTCTATTCAAGGTGTCACCTCACCTTCCTATCTAGCAAACGACCCGGGAGGAGCTCATGTGTTTCGGATTCCACGTTAATCAGTAGGTCCCGTCTCCTATAGCCTTGCTGCTTAAAGGGACATTAAACTCAAAATCAACTCAACATATATAGAAGAAGGGCGAAACGAAATTCATTAATACTTTCAGCTAACACACATTTATACTCCATTTTTGTTCTCACAAAATAATAATTCTATCTGTCAATCTATAAATGGAACAATAGGCCTATTATTACTTTCATGTGTAAACCTAAAAAGAATCTGACATAAATATCTCTCTTCTCTTCCTATCAATGTGTCTTTTTCTTCCCTTCCTTTGTCGTTATAATAATAATAATAAAAATAATAATAATAATAATAATAATAATAATAATAATAATAATAATAATAATAATAGTAGTAGTAGTAGTAAATGGACACTGTTTACTTCAGAAACTTGCGACTTTAAGGTCTACAGTGTAGAGCTCTGCCGGCAACACACTAGACATTGTTTATAAAAAGTCCGCAAATCATTATTCGCTAACTTATTGTCTACGGTTTGAACTGCAAGAAATGATCATATTTCTTCGCGATAATGTGATTACAAAAGTGAAATGTTGTGTTTCTACATAATTTCCTTTTTTCAAATGACGGGATAGTTAAAAAAACTTCTATTGTTGTATAAAAATAAAATATATGTCTTCAAGGGGAATCCATCTGAGAACCCCATGAACTTAAGCCCACGGTGTAACCGATTACACCATCAAGTTCTGCTTGGAAGGAAAGCGCTACATTGAGTGATATGTCGAAATAGCCCAAGCACTTTACATCGCATTGTATTTTTTCCTTGTTTTGTTTTTATTGTTTTCACTCTGTTTTTTTCGTAGAATGCACGAAAAAGCAAATATATTTTTCGCCGCGATGCCCAGGAATACTGTTTTAATTGATGAGCAAATAGAAGCTACTGGCGAAATGATATGGGGGCATGTGTAGTATTATATTTTCATTGCAGCAAGGTGCAAGATACTATCCCATGGAAATATGCATAAACTTTCTTGACAGAGAATACTTGCAGTTCGGAGATCGAAATCGAACCGAATGAAGGTCAAGGAGCAATTGGAATTTGAAGGCCAAAGATCGTGGTTTCCTGAAACTAGTGTTGTCAACGACTCGAGTGGCTCGGCTCAAGGCTGTCACCACCGAGCCGAGCCAACAGCTCACACAACCGAGCCCGCTCGTGCCCTCGTTTCAGTTGGGCCGAAGAGAGGCAAGCCGATGTGTCACCTAAGTCAAGCCGAACCGAGCCCATAGCTCACCTGAGTCAAGCCAAACTGAGCCGGATCGAACCGAGCGGAGCGGAGCCGGCTGACATCACTAAACAGTACAGTTGTAGACGCATATTTTACCAGAAGTTAAAAATGAAATTGAAGATCAAATGTATTCATTTAATACGCACGAACTTGAAGAACAAAATCTTGAATTTATAGCTGAGAAGCAAGCTTACTAATGTAAAGTCAAATATCCACGGTTTTATGTCAAGGACCTGTTCAGGGACTACAGTGCAACTGGACAAAATTTATCATCTCAAAAGGAGGACTAACATTTTCATCAAAGGAACTTCTAGACACAATCAAAATAGCCAACGAATATTTTCTTGAATGTAATGGAGAATTTATTCGCAAAGGAAAGAACATCATTAGAAAATTAACAGGTATCATAGAAAATGAATTTGTTAGGAAGTGTGAACCGGGGGTTTTAATATTTTATCCCATTTAGAACATACATAAGAATACATTAAAGAAACAATCAACTGAAAAGTTCTCCCTCCAAAAGAACATTTTACAAGAAAATGAACAAAGTGGTGAAGGGAGAGAATAAAAAGTTCAGGAAAGAAATCTGATTGACAAACGCAAGTGGATTAGGCCAACTGGGGATAAAATTTAAGGAAAAAATAAAATGAAATCTTTGAGTTTTACGTCCCACGTTTATGCCGGTTAGGCTAAAGGAGACGGTGTTGATGAGTAATAAATGAAATGTAGAAAGTGTGAACAAACGGGAGAACTCCGAGGAAACCCACGCACACGGAGTTTGTACACCACAAAATTCACTTGGCAGGGGGCTGGGATCGAACTCGGGATCCTAAACACCAGAGATGAACGCTCTAGCACTGAGCTACCGCGGCCTTTAAGCAAAAGAAAATAAAAGCGCATCACGGAGGAGAACTTGTCCAAATAGACTTTTCTTTTTATTTGCATTTAAAAAGAAATACAATATATTTCCATGACGGAATAAAATTCCACTAATATAATAGACATCTAAATTAGAAATAGCAAAGACAGCTAAAAGTGAGGAGAAAACAGTAATTTCACATCAGGTTCCAAAGAGAATACAGAGCAGCAAGCGAGTAAGCAGACAACAGCGTTACTCCTCCTGCCCCGAGCGTGTGTCAAAGGTGACGTCATTGCACGAGTAGGACGGAAACGCGTTCAGCGATGAACTTACCAAGACAGTAACTACTGTATTTATGCCACGGAGTTCGAAACTCTATGTGCCTTTTATCTATACAGGATTATGCGCGATCAACATTATAACTGTTAAATTTTTCATTCTCTGTTGCAAGAAAACAATTGACATAAGGATAGGACCTGTATTTAAACGCAAAATTACATAAACGGTCTGTTAGTTTCAGTTACAACGATCCGTCAAGTGGAGGTGGGGTAAGTTCTCAAACATATTGATTGATTTGATTTTTAGTTCAGCGTCCCGTTCAGCAGCGAGGCTATATGAGACGTGGACCTACTAATTAACGTGGAATCCGAACAACATGAGCTCCCGCCGGGAATCGAACCCGGGTGTCCCACGCCAAAGTCAAGTTCTCAAACATTTAAATATACGACGTCTTATATAGGTGCACTACGCAACCAGTTACTACAGAACAAGCCCCGAAGTAAGACTGGTATCAAAACGAGACAATACGAGGCTACTTGTAGTATTAGTCTCCTTTCAATCGGCAAATAGCGGTCTCAGTCTCGTCTCAATAGTCTCGAAATAAATTATGTGAAATTATTCCCCACTAAATTCGACAGTAGATAAATAAAATATACCTGAAATAGTTCTCCCTATTACTTCAGAATATATCCTGGATGCACCATTTTCTACTAGATAAAGTATGAATTAGCAATTCATATACAACATCCAAACATACATATGTCTATTTCCATTAAATATACTCATTCTTTCTTAAATTATTTATTTACTAATTGAAATACCCGGCGTTGCACGGAAAGAATAGGTTTATATTTCAAAGATATATTTGAGATTAGTTTTCCCAGTAGAATACGTATTTGAATCGGAATGAAATAGTACGAATCCATTTCCAGCAGGAGCAAATGAATAAACTTGCCGCGAACGAAGAATAAAGCCTTGGGCTTTTATGGTATCGGGTGTGTAATTATTCACTTCAGCGACCCCGAAAACTATTGAATATACATTCATATATTTCAATTAGGAACTTTTAGGACCTCAAAAGTTATAGATTTAACATTAATATCGTTCATTTTCGATTATTTTTACATGTTCCTGTGTCTCCCATGATAGAACTAGAGGTGATACGGGTTTCGATTTCCGGCATAGTTGTGTGGTTCGGGTTCCACGTTAAGTCGTAAATGGACGTCTTGTGTAGAGTCGCAGCTAAAAAACACGCTGAACTCGTGAGATATTCTACTTTTGCATAATTTCTAAACCACTTTTCTTTCTTTCAATCTCCTCCTTCCTCTTACGACACGCATAGGTTCAAACCGAAACATTCTTCATGGTTGGAGGATGCAAGGCTACTGTACCATACGCGTACAACCCCTCGTATATATAATTAATAAAATCTCATAATAGGACTTACTCTGCACGTCAAACTTTTAACAAATGCGACATTTTAAAGTATCTTTTCCTCCGACTCCTCCTACTCCTCCTCCTCCTCCTCCTCCTTCTTCTTCTTCTTCTTCTTCTTCTTCTTCTTCTTATTATTATTATTATTATTATTATTATTATTATTACTGCAATACCTATATGAAGCAATTATATCGGCCAACTTCATTAATACACACCACTCAGCAACGGGTAGTTGTAGAAATCAAGCATTTACAACAGCAGTTGTTAGCTCTATCGGTAGAGCGCTGACTTATGGTTTCAAATGTTGTGAGTTCGTAACTAGTCTAAGTCAAACGATTTTTTTCTGATATAATTCTTGAAATGGAAATGTTTCTCTCTTCACCTTTATCTCGTAATTCTGAATAGAGATGTTTGGATGTGAAAGAAAAAGTATACTAGAATATAAGAAAAGAAAGATAAATTACATGATACCTTTTGCAATTTTTAACTATATTTTCAGCTATCTAGGACGTTTCTAAAAAGTTCAGACTTCTAGACCTCCTTTTCTCTCTTTTACGTGTCCTTTAACTAATTTCTACAGTTACCTAGTGAATCACATATACATACATTATATATGTCGTATCTCTTTCTCTTCTCTCTATATCATGTCTGGAGATGAATGTTTTGACAATAGGTTACGGACACGATTTTGAAAATAATACGATATGCGATATCAGTGATACATATTGTGGTGTTTAACTTAACATATAAAACAATAAATAGAAAAAATGAGAATACGAATCTTTTCGTGCACTGATGCTTCAATGACAGTGCACTGATGCTTCAAATCTGTGTCTTTACTCCCTATAGCTATGTTAATTCCCTAGTCAAAATAAAAACTCTTCAAAATTAATCACAAATTCTTATACAACCATCCCTTTCTTGGAGTACTGCGCGGTCACATACACGCCACGGCGATGTAAAGCCACTTTTGGCGACCAGGATACCATAGAATGAATGATGTGGCAGGTATTAAAAAATTCCGCGGACAGTTTAACCCCTTGGGTTTCTCATGGTTACAATTGTTGGGGAAGTTGATATTTAGTGGTTGGTTTTAGTGAGGGATGTAGGTTTCATTATGCAGTAAACTTTTACCTATATACGCTAGTATGAATAATGTGGCAGCGGGGTAAATATTTTCCTGGTGATTATTTTACCTCCTTTGTGTTTCTCATTGTTGGAATTCTTCGCGGAGGTGAAATTTTGTTGTTGGTTTTACTGATTGATGTAGGTGTAATATATGTAGTAAACATTTACCTATCTACGGTAGTATCAATAATGTGGCAGGTGTAAAAATTTGCCTTGGATTTTTTACCCTTTTGTGTTACACATTTTTGGAATTGTTGGGGAGGTGAAATTTTGTATTTGGTTTTAGTTAGGCATGTACGTGTAATGTATGTAGTAAACTTTTACCTATGTACGCTAGTATGTTTAATATAGCAGGGGGTAAAAATTTTCCGGGAGACTTTTAACCCCCTTGTGTTTCTCAATTTTGGATCTGTTGGAGGAGGTGAAGTTTTGTTGTTTTTTTGTGAGAGACGTAAATGTCATATATGTAGTAAACTTTAAATTATGTAAGATAGTATTAACAATATGGTAAGGGTAAAAATTTCCCGGGACAATTTTACCGCCTTGTTTTTTTCATTGTTGAAATTATTGGGAAAAGAAAGTTTTTCTCTGTTATAGTGAGAGATGTAAGTGTCATATATGTAGTAACATTTTACTTATGTAGGCTAGTATGAATAATATGGTAGGGGTAGAAACATCCCTGCAGTGGCGTCGGAAGTATTTTTCAGCTGGGGGGGGGGCAAACTGCTGTCTAGAAAATAGACACGGGAATGTAACATATGTAAGATAATACGAATATATGTTTGTAATGTAACAATAATTTTATTTGATTGGTTAATAATAATAATAATATTAATAATAATAATAATAATACTAATAATAATAATAATAATAATAATAATAATAATAACAATAATAATAATAATAATAATAATAATAATAATAATAATAATAATAATAATAATATAATGAAGCTGTAAACAGTTTCGTGAGAGTGAAATTTCCATCTATTAGAGGCATCTTAGTTTACATCTTTAGATTAATTAGATGTCAGTTTTATGCTGGATTTTGTCTGGTGCAGAAATTTTCAATCACTGAAATCAGTTAAAAAACATATAAAATTGTAAAATTTGTACTGCTCACAATTACTATTTGTAAGTACAATTACCATTTTATATACTAGTACGTATTTTTAATTGTATTGGACGTTGTCACACAGACACTATTAAAGAATCTTGAAGCTACTTAAATCACTTGGAAACGAGGAAATTAAAATTATATTTTTTAAAATCCAGTTCTAGTGTTGCAGTACACTGTAATATTAGAAATTGCTATTTAGAACTACAAACTTTGTAGCACCTTGTAGTAGAAAGTAATTTGTACATTATAAAACAGGCTACATAATTAAGTAAAAAAAATAAGAAAAAATATTTTTTCTACCTACTTGACTTCGTACCAGAAATGGAAAAATGGAATTTTCACTAAAGACTTCATAAAATTTATATAAAAAATTCAATTACACTAATTATCCAGAGTTATTTGTATTTTTTACTACACTCACTTTAGTATATCCAGTTTGTTATTATATTCACCTCTCTTCCTAATCTTATTACATTCACTTCACTTCACACTAATAAATTACGACACAATTAATAAGAAATAATTCAAATTTATATTGAATTTTAAGTGCTATTTTGTAATTTAAATAATTGGTTATAATACGCGTAATATTTTCACTGACGTAATTCTACATTTATTTCTTTTCAAAATTGACCAATAGTATCTTTTCTTTCCCTTGTCTTTGATATGAATTCTCTTGCAATGGTGTTTAAATCTGCTCGCTACACATATGCAACAACAGCAGATGAGCCAATCTTTCCTGCGTCATGGACGTCCTCAAATATGTCTTTAGACTACGCAAACAGTAACATCATTTCAGATTTGGCTTGGGGGGAGGGGGCCAAACCCCTTGATATATGTAAAATTTCGCGTTTTTCACTGACTTACTACTATTCTATTGATAGAATCTATATAAATCTCACTCAGGGGGGGACAAATGCCCATCCCTGCCCCCCCAAATGACGCCCCTGTACGCATATAAGCTGAATGATCTTTCGCAAATGCTCAAGAAGCTGGCATAGTGAGAACGAAAGTCCCTAGACGAACAACTTGGTCGAGAAGACTGCCAACAGTTGGGGTTTCAGCACTAATAGTTTTTAATATTCTGATGGTCATCAGCGACTCCGCGGGGGCTCAGTGGTAGAGCGTTCACCTCTGGTGCTTGGGGTCCCGGGTTCGATCCCAGCCCGGGTTCGTAGGTTTCTCAGAGTGTTGCTGCTCTTTTAGCTCCAGAAGCAGAAGCTTCAGAATTTTGAAGCACTTTCGCCAGTTGTCCGCAAGGTACAAAAGCACGTATACTGACTATCAGAAAAAATATCATTCCGAATTTGTTCATTCTTTTCAAATGTCCTTTTAGAATTACTTTTTGATCATCGTTTCGACCACTTGTATTACTGATGATTCTTTTCGAACGTGATTTGAATTCATTTGTAGTAGATTGAAATCTGATTAGAGATTTTCGCCTAACACACCAGCGAGTAGGACAAACAGGCAATAAATGTTTATGATTACTTTTGTTGATAGTTTTACAGGGCTCAAGAACAATGTTGGCGTGCGTATATTGTCTATCGTTTTGCAGAATCCAGGTTGATGTTTCAAACATCTTTCACTATGGCCCGACGTCACACAAAGGTTCGCATTTTCGTGCTACTTCTTGCAATGGAAGATCTAATGCATAATTACTGCAATGAATGTATACAGCTTTCGGATGTTGGGTCGAAGTTATCTTCTGCACACCACTCACTCGTCCTGACATGATAGCTTCACCATCATGACACTTTTCGCGTATATTTTCTGCATTCAGGTTAGGTTTCGTTAGAATATCTTGGATCGTGAATTCTGTTTCCGATTTTGTACCATGTGGGGTGATCATTTCCATAAATATTTTGTTGGGTTTCATGAATCAGAGTCAATACAGCGCACACAGATACAACTGTTCTTTCTTTGAAATAGGTATCAGTCGTGGAGTCGGCTATGATTGCATAAAATGGAGACTCTTTAACTTCTGCTACCAAGTCTCCCTATATTGCATGTCCCATAATCTTTAAAATGCTTTCAATCAGCACTAAGCCAGTTATCCTGTCGATTAATCCATTGGTTGAGAACAGGCACATCCATTTTTCTTGCATCCAGGAGTGACATCAAATTACCCGTACTATGCAAATGTCCACTGATTGCTTGACCACTGCGAGCTAAATATCTAACATTACTAGTTATTATAAGCAGTGACTGTCTTTCTTATTCTTGTTTACAAACTTGGTCTGAAAGGAGAGCTGAAATAGAGGTTCTGTTTCTGCACTTATATCTGAACCCTTTCACTACCACTGGGATATACTGTATGTGTCCCACGATACATTCTCAGAGAACCCCCTGTAATTTACCACATTTTATTGCTATGAATCGATGTTCCACTGGTAAAGAGAAACCCGCTAATGGTTCACTGAATTCTTATTAATATTATCCAATAGACAGGAGTGGAAGTGAACGTGAACAGTGAAAGTGATAATGGAACAGATGAAAGTGAGGAACAATGTACTAGTGATAAAGCAGTGGTTGCATGTACTGTAATTTGGAAAAGGATTCCGAAATGTAAAATATTTGTAATCATAAATACGACAAAATTGTTTTTCTGACAATATACATTTCATAATTGAAAATACAAGATGATCATTCATGTCAATACTTCTGGGACATAAAGGTCCCACGTAAAAATATCAGAGGGATACATAATGTCCCACTCTTCCCACATCGAAAAATTGAAACGGTGGAAAATGTTTTTTATATATATTTATACGTTTGAAAACAACTTAAAATGGCCATATATTAATGTTTTTCACTCCGAACAAAAAAAGGGTAGTGAAAGGATTAAACGAACGGAACGACAATTCAGTTCGCATTTTTCATATGCTCTGAATTATTAATCCTACCTTATACATTTTTCCTCCTCACTATAAATCTTACTGCACTCTGCATATTGTTTGTAAGAACATTAATGTAACTTTATGGAAAATGTATTTAGTTCCTAAATGTCCTGTTACTCATTTAAACTGTTATATTTTTCAAACTTTAAAATCTCGCTCGACGACTCGTTTCATATTGCAGACTTACGATTACTTAAACAAAAATTTTAAAAGAATTTACAGTGTTTTGAGAATATACACCAATGGAAACAAAGATAATTTTCAATTGTTTTTCCTAACTCTTTCTATCTAACATGGGGGCAGAAAAAGCGCCAGGTCTCTTGTTTCAAAGAGAAAGATGAATCTGGAATAGATATTTTTTTTTTCACATTACTATAAAAAGCAAAATTTAGTTCATATAATCAGTGTTGTGTGATGTTTCTACAGTCTGAAAGTGAGGGGGCAAAAAGGGTATCTTGCCCCCTTTGAAAATTTCAGGAAGGGCAACTGCCCCCTTACCCCCCGGTTCCGGCGCCCCTGCATCCCCGAGAATTTTACCCACTTGTGTTTCTCATTGTTGGAATTGTTGGGGGAGTTGAAATTTTGTTCTTGGTTTTGGTGAGGGATGTATCATATGTGTAGTAATCTTTTACCTATGTACGCGAGTATGAATAATGTGGCAGGTCGTAAAAAATTCTCGGGGACAGTTTTATCCCCCTACACAGTTTTACCTATATACGATAGAATGTATAATGTGGCAGGGGGGAAATGGCCTGGTAATTCTTACCCGCTTTTACTCTTCATTGTTGGAAATGTTGGGAAAGGTGAAATGTTGTTGTTGTTTCAGTGAGTGATGTAGATGTCATATATGTATTAAACCTTTACCTATGTACGCTGGTATGATAATATGGCAGAGATTAAAAAAATTCCCGGGACAGTTTTACCCCGTTGTGTTTCTCATGGTTGGAATTGTTGGGGAAGGAGATGTTTATTGGTTGGTTTTAGTGACTGATGTAGGTGTAATATATGCAGTAAACTTTTACCTATGTAGAGTAGTATGAGTAATGTGGCAGGGGTAAAAATTTGCCTGGTCATTTGTACCCCCTTGTGTTATTCATTGTTGGAATAGTTGGGGGACTTGAAATTTTGTAGTTGGTTTCAGTGAGGCATGCAGGTGTCATGTATGAAGTAATCTCTTACCTATGTACGCTAGTGTCTATAATATGGAAGGTTGTATAAATTTACCAGGACAGTTTTAACCCCCCTGTGCTTTCTGAATGTTGTAACTGTTGGTGGAGGTGAAGTTTGGTTATCGGTTTTAGTGATGGATGTAGGTGTCATTTATGTGGAAAAGTTTTACCGATATACGCTAGTATGAATAATATGACAGGGGTAAGAATTTCCCGGGACAGTTTTACCCCCTTATGGTTTTCATTGTTGAAACTTTTGGGGGAGATGAAAGTTTGTTGTTGGTTTTAGCGTGGGATGTAGGTGTCATATATGTAGTGAACTTTTACGCATGTACGCTAGTATGCATAATATAGCAGGGGGGAAAAACTTGCCTCGTCATTTTTACCACTTCCTGTGTTTCTCATTGTTGTAATTGTTTGGGGAGGTGCAATTTTGTTATTGTTTTAGTGAGAGACGTAAGTGTCATATATGTAGGCAACTTTTAATTTTGTACGCTAGTATGAATAATATGCTAGGGGAAAAACACCGGGAAAATTTTGCCCCCTTGTTTTTTTTCATTGTTGAAATTTTTGGAGGAGGTGAAATTTTGTTCTTTGTTTTAGTGAGGGATGTAAGTGTCTTATATGTAGTAAATTTTACCTATGTACGCTAGCATGAATAATATGGTAGTTGATGGGGGGTTGAAATTTTGTTCTTGGTTTTACTGAGGGATGCAAGTGTCATATGTTTAGTAATATTTTACCTATGCATGCGAGTATGAATAATGTGGCAGGGCGCAAAAAAAATTCCAGGGTCAGTTTTATCATCCCTTAGTTTTCTCATTGTTGGAATTATTGGGGTGGTGAAACTTTGTTGTTCGTTTTATTGGCAAATTTTGTTGTTTGTTTTAGTGAGATATATAGGTGTCATAGACGTAGTAATTTTTTACCTATGCACTATACTTTGAATAATACGCTAGAGGTAAAAATTTCCAGGGACAATTTTACTCTTTTGTGTTTCTCATTGTTGGTATTATTGGGGGAGGTGATTTTTTTGTTGGTTTTATTGGGGGAAGCATGTTTCGTATACGTAGTAAACTTTTACCTATGTACGCTATTATAAATAATGTGCAGGGGGTAAACACTTCCTGGCGATTTCTTACCCCCTTGTGTTTCTCATTGTTGAAATTTTTAGGGGAGGTGAAATTTTGTAATTTGTTTTAATGAGGCATCTAGTTGTCATGTATCTAGTAAGCTTTTACCTATGTACGCTAGTATGAATGATGTGGCAGGGGAAAAATTGCCTGGTCACTTTTTTTACCCCTTTTGTGTTTCTCATTGTTGGAATTGTTGGGGGAGTTCAAGTTTTGTTGTTGGTTTTAGTGAGGGACGTAAGTACATATATGTAGTGAACTTTTACCTATGTATGCTAGTATTAATAATAAGGCAGGGATAAAATTTCGTGTGACAGTTATACCCCCGTGTGTTTTTCATTGTTGGAACTGTTGGGGGTGGTGAAATTTTGTTATTTTTATAGTGAGGGTTATAGGTGTCACATATATTGTAAACTTTTACCTATGTACGCTAGTATGAATAATATGTCTGGTTTAAAAATTTCCCGGGATAGTTTTACCCCCCTCGTGCTTGTCATTGTTGTAACTGTTGGGAGGAGTGAAATTTTGTTGTCGGTTTTAGTGAGGAAAGTAGATGTCATGTATGTAGTAAATGTTACCTATGTACTCTTGTATGAACAATATGTAGGCGTCACATATATTGTAAACTTTTACCTATGTACGCTAGTATGAATAATATGTCTGGGTTAAAATTTTCCCCGGACAGTTTTACCCCCTGTGTTTTTCATTGTTGGAATTATTGGGAGAGGTGAAAATTTGTTGTTGGTTTTATTGGGGGATGCGTGCTTCGTATACGTATTAGACTTTTACCTGTGTACGCTAATATAAATAATGTGCAGGGGAATAATGATTTGTCTGTTTTTTTACCCCTTTTGTGTTTCTCAGTGTTGGAGTTGTTGGGGGAGGTGTAATTTTCTTGTTTTTTATTTTTTTGAGCGATGTAGGTGTCTTTTAAGTTGTAAACTTTTACCTCTGTACGCTAGTATGAATAATATGGCAGTGGGTAAAATTTTCCCGGGACAGTTTTACCCCCTGTGTTTCTCATTGTTGGGATTATTGGGGGAGGTGAAAATTTGTTGTTAGTTTTATTGGGGGATGCGTGCTTCGTATACGTATTAAACTTTTACCTATGTACGCTAGTATGAATAATGTGGCTGGGGTGTAAAAATTTGCCTGGTCATTTTATTACCCCTTTGTGTTTCTCATTGTTGGAATTGTAGGGGGAGGTAAAATTTTGTTGTTGGTTTAATTGAGGGATGTACTTGAAATATATGTAGTAAACTTTTACCTATGTACGCTACTATGAATAATATGGCAGGGGGTAAAAATTTCCCGGACAGTTTTACCACCCCCAGTGTTTCTCATTGTTTTAATTGTTGAGTGAGGTGAAATTTTTTGGTTGGTTTCAGTTAGAGATGTAGGTGTAATATGTGTAGTAAACTTTTACCTCTGTACGCTTGTATGAATAATACGGTAGTTGTAAAAATACCAGGACAATTTTATTAGGGATGGTACCGAGACCGAGACGGCCTTTTATATACCTAGTTGAGACCGAGACCGAGACGGCCTTTTATCTACCGAGACGAGACCGAGACCGAGACGGAGCTCTATAAATCGAGACGAGACCGAGACGAGACTTAGGTCAGTGTCGAAAGTCTCTGTCTCGTCTCGAATATTGATATAGACAACTATTAAGATTGGCCTTTACCCAAAATTTCTTTCGTTGCTGTATTAGGTAATATGGGAACGGTTGACTAATGTTCAGTGGCGTATTTAGGGGATTGCTATCGACTGAAGCCCCTCCCGAAATAGATTTGTGATCATTTTTTCGCATTGCACATACAACACAAATATTTATTACTCGTTCTCAAACGTTTCCCGAAACAAATTTCACTGCTGATGTTCATAGTCATCTCTGTCTCACTCTCCCTCTCTCAACATATGTGTATATATATACAGACGTGTGCAAATTATTAGACTAAAGTTTGAAAAATGAAGAATCTTAACTATAATTTGAAATAAATCCTGTATTGTTGCGAACCTGTTAGTATTTGGTATGCATTCTTTTCTATTTTATTACCATTTCTGTACGCTTTGGCATAATTTTCATTAACTTTACACAATTATTTTTCACTTCCTCATCGCGATGCAATATTCTGATAAGTGCTGTGATGAGATCAGTCTTATTGGTTATCCTTTCTCTCTTTTCTTTCTTCTTAAAAATAACCCAGAAGCTTCCGATAGGGTTTAAATTTTGACTATTTCCTTGCAATGGCAGAATCTGAATACCATTTTCCCTCAGAAAATTAGTTACAGTCCTTGCCTTATGGCATGGGTCCTCATCATGCATAAAAACAAAGTTCTGTCCGGAAATGATTCCTTCATTTGTGAGGAAAGTCTGGTTCCAATAACTTTTTGATACTGTTTTTGATTCATTATTCCTTTTATGACACAGTGTACCAGGACCATACACTTACATACAGCTCTAGGTTATGACAGACGTTGGCTACTTCACTGTTTCGGAAACACAGTTTGGAGAAAGTGTTTCATCTGAAGTCCTCCGAACACATTAACTACTTTTCCCACCTATGGAAAATATTGATTCATTACAGAAACATATCTGGAAATAGTACAAAGTGTCCTAGTGTATTTATTTTAAATTTTCCCACAATATCATACACCAAACTTCATATTTAGAGGAACAACTGCTCCCGTAAGCCCTTGTACAATAAAGTTAAAATATTCAAGTGTACCACAGTACCCCAAAGATGCCCAAACTGACAAAATATACAAGATAAAATGTAATGCTTCGTATCTTACCTTGCTCCAGTCATCCTTAAATCTCTTTTACATTTCCTATGCCAATTCCAACCTTTTCTTTGTCATTGCTGGGAACTTTGCCTTTCTGCGGGACCTTCGCGCTGGTGAGGGCGTTGCACTTAATCGTGTTCTCACTGTAGACGGAGATATGTCACTTTTGTATGCCTTTTACTGATTTGACAAATACTTTCTAGTAGCTCTTCTTAGGGATTTGGCGATCTGTAGTAGCTTTCTTCCAATACGAGGGCTGATTTCTGGTTTAGGCCCACATATACCTGAGCGGTTTTGAGTGTATGACTCACCGAGCTTCACGGCCCGACTTATTCGACTGACTGTTTTTGAGAGGTAGACAGTTCTCTAGCTATTTCTTGCTGTGTGTAACATTTTTCTTACAGAAGATACTCAGCTGATGCAATTTTACGTGGCGATAATTCTGGCGTTTTGTCCAGAATTGTCACTTTCACTAAACCTCCGAATGCAGAAAAAAAATTAATACTTTTTACAGAGACGTTGAGTTAAACATAACACCTAAGAAAGTAAAAAAAATCATGAGTTTTGCACCTAATACACATTAAAATGTCATTTTGAATACTAAAAACGTAATAACATGCAAAGCAAATTTAGTACGAAGTACATAGATAGGCCCAACTTCAGTTCATGTGCTAATATATGTATAGAATAATTCAGTTGTTTACCACTATTGACAGTTTCTCACTACTGTTGCCAGTAAGGAATAAAAAGATGCGTTACTTTTTATTGTCAAGGTACACATAAAGTTCAGAATATACTTTAGATTTAAAAAATATTAATTGTATACAATACAAATGGAGAAAAAAACAAAAATTCATCCAAGATTATGAAAAATCAACATTTAGTCTAATAATTTGCACACGTCTGTATATATATATATATATATATATATATATATATATATATATATATATATATATATATATATATATATATATACCAGCGGATCCAGGATATGATCGAGGGAGGGGCTAAACCATAGTTTGACATTTTATCCAGTGTAAAGAAAGAAGTAGGATTGAAGCCCATTTTATACAGTGTATAGCTGAGCGTCAAGGGGAGGTATAACCCTTTTAACACTCCCCTTGGATCCTCGCCTGTATACCATATCTAATATAAGTAAAAGGAAGTGTTTGTTTGTCTGTGTGTCTGCGTGCCTGTCTTTCTGATTGTCTGTGTGTGGCCTGGGGACCAGACGAGAGTCCAAGAGTTACGAAATTTGGGTGACAAGTATCATGTCCCATGCCTCAGACCGAGAAGCCTTATTTGCACACTGCCTGGTGTATGTATCGAAATCGAAAAGAATCGATCTTCGTCGACACTGAAATTTGCGATGTTGCCAAGTGTACTGTTAATACCATCGCAACCACGTAAACTTGAATTATGGAGGACCTTCAAGTACCGATACCTCCTTACTTAGAAGGTATAGAAGATATTAAAGACTGCAAGAACTTTTACACCGGGTACCGGAGCAGACGGAATTTAGTGTTTTTCTTAAGTATAAGCGTCTACTACTTCGAAAGGAAATAACCTAGCCTTACGTAGGTAACCTAAGTCAGTATTTTCCTGATTCACATCTGCGGAACCTTTGCCCCGATGTTAACTTAGGATTGGTGTTTTGTTCAATTTTTGGCACTTGTAATAAAATTTTCAATGTTCCGGGTATGGTGTTTCAGTTATCTACATCCTTGTTATAAAAAATAACGTTTATACGAACAGGGTATTCTGTTTCACTTAAGACGGATTTATGAAGTATAGACTCGGTAATTTTCTAAATAGTACAGTCTTGGACAAAAAACGGGACATCCGCAATTTTTGATCGATGCCCACCAAGAACAAGGAAATCTAAGAAGGAAAACAATGACATTCAGTTGAAGAAGGGCTAGTACTACAATTAATATAAATGTCAATGACTCAATACTCCACACAAAATTCTAATAATCCCGGGGAGAATAAGAGCGGGTGTACCCTTTTTTGTTCAACACTGTACAACCCCTTTAATACATTTTACTCTTGTAATTTTAAATTGGTGTAAAAGCGCTTTTTAATAATAATAATATAAATATGTAATAATAATAGAGCTTGTCTCATAATGTCTTCAATAAATTAATATATGGGATAATGCTAAAGTGTATTATGAAAATTCTCAACCTGAAGACATAAATGGCATGCTATGAGACTGTTTACTACAATTCACATCAAAATTTGTAGATCCTTTTCCAATTAAAATGATTGAAATCACTTACCAAGCACCTTTTGAAATGTAGTATTTTAACTGCCATTGCTCAAGCATCTTCTCGGTATTTCGGGGAAATTAATTATTTTGTTTTGTATATTGGAAAATGCTTCTTTCATTAAGTAAAAAGATCACTCACTGAAAATGGGCTTAGCTGTGGTTGCGATGGTATTAACATTACACTTGACAACATAGCAAATTTCAGTGTCGACGAAGATCGATTCTTTTCGATTTCGATACATACACCAGGCGGTGTGCAAATAAGGCTTCCCCCTCAGACCAAGAAGAAGCGTTCTTTTCTATTTATTTTGAATCAGGAGGGGCGTTTACCGGGACATGTAAAAGTAGTAGAAAATGACCGATATTAATGTCGAATACATAGCTTTCGCAGTCGCTGAGATCAATGGTGTCACTTCCATTAGCGATGACTTTCAAATTCAGCTACCAGTGCATGCTGGCCGGGGTTCATCTGCTGGGGAGGGAGTACCGAGGCATGTAAAAATAATACAAAATAACCTATATTAGTGTCAAATACATAGTTTCCGCGGTTGCTAAGATAGTGATACTCCCACATACTGGTCCCATGCGAAAAATGGGTATTTCATCTAGTTATATATAATAGTCATAATAATGCTGATTTTTTTAACATGCTGTGTGAAATATGGAAAGGGAAATTCTTCTAGATACTCTGCAATACCACTAGATAAACAAGCAATGTTGCTAACGCAACATAAAGTTGTAATCTCTCAAATTATACTACGTTTGATATTACATATTTCTGTTCAGTTAATTTAGTTTAGTGCTTGGGTTTTCTCGCGGTTCTCCCGTTTCCACCCACTTTCTTCATTTCACCATTTCATTCATATCTCATCATCACAGTCTCCTTTAGCCTAACCGGCATAACCGTGGGACGTAAAACTCAAAAATTTCATTTCATTTTTAATTGAGTTTAATGCCTCTTTCAGCAGCGAGGTTATATGAGATTGAACCTACTGATTAATGTTGATTCTAAACCACATGAGCTCCCGCCGGGAATCTAACCCAGGTCTCTCACGCCATAGACTAACTGCTTAGCCACGAAAGAGCTCTACATATTTCTAATTTAAATATTAAATTAAACCACAAAAGCACATATATTATTCAGTGTAACAAGGACAATACATATCACAAACATCAACATTTTGGAGATCTCTAATAACTCAAATGGCAGGGACATTATAACATTAGTGTTCAGTAGTTTTGAATACAACAAGTCGCAGTTACATTATTTTAAGCAGTGTTGCGAACTTAAATAAATTGCTAAATATTATTATAAATATAGTGCAAATAACGTAGCTAAAGTGCAAAATATTTTAAAATTACTCGTATTTTTTTTTTTTTTTTTTTTTTTTTTGTGGTGCAAGAAAGTTTTCAAAACACGATGTTTTTCATAGTCTTTGGGCTACTTATAGTGTTAATGTCAAAGTTTTCGTTCCAGTAATACATATAAAAGCAAATTGTAACTGAAATTAAACGTAACTGACAACTTTTCAGTAGCACTAGTTGTTCTCCCTAAGCCTTAGGCCTGGTGTATTTTTTTTAGATTAAAACACTGCTTTATTAAAATTTTAATTACACCCTAACTGCATTTAATTTGTTATAGCTTGACCACCGACCACCTCAAACTCGATCCATACCATATAGCTATATGCAATTATTCAAAGACTTACAGTTACTATCCATTTCATAAAGATAGGCCCCTGACTTCGAGGTGCTGCCGTGACGGCCAGTCAAAACTTACACTGCATTGTCGTACCTCGTTGGAATTGTTGGAATGTTGTCTTTTCAATACTTAAGACACACAAATTTCTTTGTACTGTATAAAGAGAAAAAAATAGAAATTAATGAAAAAGTGCGTATTTTTTCGTACTTTTTTGGTAAATCAATGTTTATAGGACTATATCTCGGAAAGGAGATAACATGAAATAATTTCCTGTGCACGATATGTAGATGCATATATTACCTGCAAGTTCTGAAAATTTCATTACTCAACACGCAGTAATTTTCTTGTTATTCAGCAAAAAGTGAGACATCATTATCTCTGAATTGCTGCGGTGTATTAACAATCTGAAAAAACTTTTAGAAAGATCTTAAAGTAGCTTTTTCAACCATACTGTTTTGACTTGTTTTAAAAGATAAACAATCACAAATATGACATTATGATTTTCTCTGCTTTGCGCCCTTCGCTATCGCAGTTTATACGGAGTGCTACGTTGCCACATTTTCCTGACGCGTATACACTCTCAGCCGGACGGGTATTTAAACTTGTCACGCACACTGTCCGGAACTTTTTAGAGATATTTTTAAAATGTAATGTCTCCACAGATTTTAAACCAATTTCTTAGAAATTAACAGGATATACAGTAAATGTACCAAGGTTCAAAATTAGAAAAGCGAACTCTTATCTTGTTTGGATTTGCATGTGATGGTCCTCGAAAATTTGTTGCTTTTTGTCAGTTCTTCACTTATTGCACCCAGTACAAAATACACTTGCACAGAAACAAAAACACGCACAAAGTTTATTATATGATACAATCTTAGTTGATATGTAATATTGAGTTTACACTTCACAGAAAATCAGTTTTCAGATCTAAGAGCTCCAAGCTACATTAGAATCTGCCTTTGAATAGGAATGACGCGTTTTTTTTCGGCGCAGCCTCAAGTTTACTTGAAACATAGTTACTATCTTGTTCACTCCCGGATACGCCACTGAGCACAGAATAATCAATGTCCTTACTATTAATTACTAATTCATAACCGTCTGAGTCGGAGTCATTCATCAGTTCTGCAATTTCATTATCGCTAAACATTTTGCCTCTTCTTTTTATAATACCGCCGCTCGTGAAGGAATATCCCTTTTTTTAAAAAATCAAAAAGCACAAGATATACCCACGAAAATATAAATGCCCATTCGTCCGTCTCATTGCAATGAACCCATATGATATCAGTGCGTGTGTAAGTTTTTGACGCCTACGAACCGAAGGGAAGTGTTGAAGACTTAATCAGTGCGACGTGATTAGACGCAAATACAGCCCTCGTCACCTACTCATTGCATTGTTTTCTTTCGTTGAAAGAAAACAAAGGACCCATTCTGTGTTACTAGTATTGTACATTCGGCAGGGGAATTGATCGCAGAACTTGGGTGAACATGTGATTGCCAAGACTACAGTACATTTCTTTTTAACCTTTAACATGTTCGTAAGCTGGAGAGTGTGTATACTGATAGATCTTGAGGTAGAAATGGAGCCCTTGTTTATAAATATTAGGGAAGATAGCAGGAGCAGCGATGAGTCAACAAAGCCATGACGAAAGTGAATGAAGTAAGAGATGAGTTTTTGGATGTGTTACTTCAACGTTTTATTTCGATTACATTGAGATGTGTACACTCATGTCCAAAATTATTGTCGCATACCTATATCTGTCTTCTTGTAACAATATAATTTGATAATGATTTTGCAGGGTACTTTTAATACTGATATTATATGTAGAGTCGGGAAATGTATATTTGTGGTTAATTTCATAGGAAAAGTATACGAAAATTAGCATGAGTAAAACAAAATGTTGCTAAATGGATAAGAAAAGTTTAGTTTCGTTTTATTGTTCTTATTTACGTCTCTTTTGACATGAAATTTTCCACATAGCCTACATGTCTTTGCCGATTATACACATACTAACATTATAAGAAATACCAGGCGAATTCGTTATCAAATTATATTCCTAGAATAACATATTTATAGACATGCGACAATAACTTTGGACATGAGTGTACATGCATTAATATTTTTATGATGTTGTGAAAGGTTATAATAAATACTTTTCCTATTACATTCTTATGAAGTAGGCTTCGCGCTACAAGTTTCCTGAACGCGACAACACTGCACGACAGCGTTGCCGCACTTCCATTTACTGTATGCTGCTTCTTCATATAAGCGCGGGGAATTTAAAGATTGGGCTGCAACATGGCTCACCGCTTAACGCAGAGAATATGTTGAAGTAAACATTTTTTTAAAAAAAATAAATACTCTACCAACTAAACCTTTTTTTGTTAATAGTTTCAAATATTTCGAACACTAGACTTCCAAATTTTCGAACAGTGTTTTGTTCGTTTCTCTACCTACCATGGTAAAGGAGATCAGAGCGTTGTACATTTGTTTTAATTACACAAAAAATATCAAGTGATGAAAATTGAACTTTTCACAACTTATAGTTAATGGATGCATCTACATATTGTACACATGAAATTATTTCACGTGATCTCGTTTCTGAGATATAGCTCTATAAACATTGATCTACCAAAAAAGTACGAAAAAATACGCACTTTTTCATTAATTTTTATTTTTTTCTCACTACATAGTACAAAGAAAATTTTTATGTCTTAAGTATTGAAAAGACAACATTCCAGCAATTCCAACGAGGTACGACAATGAAATATAAGTTTTGACTGGACGTCACGGCAGCACCGCGAAGTCAGGGGCCTATCTTTATGAAATGGATAGTAGTAATACACATTATGTTGATTTTTGGTTTGTTTTGTTTTAGTTTAACGTCTCATGTTTTTGCTAGGGCAGCTAAAGGAGACGTGGAGTTACTGATCATAGTGGAATCCGAAAAACTTCGGCCGTTGAACATTACGGCCACCGGGAATCGAACTCGGGACCATGCGAATCAAAATCAAGCCATTACAGCAAATGGAGGTTCTTACATTGTGTTGATTTAAATGATTGAGTCAGTGTTGCCAGATCCGAAGATCAAAAAGTAGCGTGTCTGTGCTCCAAAAGTAGAGGATATGAACTATTTGTAGCCCAAATATATAGAAATGAATATTTTGGCAGCTAGTGACTGGTACTAATGAAATAATGTTTAAAATAGATCGGAAAATGTGATGGAGATATTGCAAGACGAAATTATGATCGATAGACGAAAACAATTTTAGATTGGATACCACGTGAAAAAAACAACCTAGGAAATGTCCGCATACAAGAAATTGTGACAAAATCAGGAACCACTGGGGAGTAACCTGGAAAAGAATTACCCAAGATAGATAGTTGTAGAGAAAACTTGGGAAGACTTCATCCAGCAGTGGATTGATAATGCTTGATTATGATGATGGTGATGATTTTATACCAAGATCTCAGAGGTAAACTAAACCGGTGTCCCGACAAAACGTACCAGCGACAAAACGTACCACTTGAATTTTCGCGACGAAACGTACCACTTTTGACGACCTGTCATAAATGACAACCTGTCATTAATTAATTAAAACATTTCGGAGATTTATTCTACGACAAAACGTACCACTTATATAAATTACAACCTGTCTTGGACTAATTAAAACATTTCGGATATTTAATCCGCGACAAAACGTACCACTTTAAGCATTTTTTTTTCAGCGTGTTCACAGATTATTCTCCAGATCGAACAAACTTCTCTTATCACAGATTATTCTCCAGATCGAACAAACTTCTCTTGAAGGTTCTGTACGTGACAAACGTAACATTAAACACGTTTATCAGCGAGTAAGAGAACACGAGTGTTCCAAAATACATTAGACCAATGTGGGTGCTTACATATCTAACAAAAGAGAACATAATGGTAAGAAACTACTTCCTCATGAACAGGTAAAACAACGGCAGTATAAGGTTGAGAAGAACAGACAGGTAATGTATCGAGTTGTCAAAGTGCAGAAACTCATTGGTAAAACAGGGCTTACTTACAGAGGAAATGTAGCAGCCTATAAACTGAAAGACACAGCTATAGATCATGGAAACTTTTTGGATATTATTCCTTTCTTAAGCAAATTTGATCTTCCGCTTAAAAGTAATTTAGATAAGGTCACCGAAAGAGTCATATACGAGGAAGTAAGCAAAATAGTGGTCGCATAACTTTTACTAAACACGGTGAATTATGTTTTGAATTCTATCAACACACTTATCAGAGAAGATATTTCGAAAGAAGTCTCTCAAGCTTCAATATTTTCTGTTCTATTAGACACTACTCAAGATATAGTAGTTTCAGGCCAGTGCTCTGTTGTTTTACGGTATGTTGTTAAAATGGTTGTTAAACAAAGTATTGTTGTCACCACAGGCCAATGTCCTTGCGGTTTACTGCTGGAAATTCTTCAGAAGTTGAACCTTGATATTAAGAAGTGTATTGGAAATTCAACCGATGGCTCAAGTAACATGCAAGGACAATATTCGGAATTTTTCAATTCACCTATGATCAGTTACACTTGTGATTCAGTTGATTTTGAGTTTAACGGCCCTTTTAGCAGCGAGGCTATATGAGACGGGACATACTGATTTACGGGAAATCCGAAGCACATGAGCTCCCGCCACGAATCAAACCCAGGTCTCCAACGAAAAGGCGCATACGCTAACCGCTTAACCACTAAGAAACTCAGTTACACGTGTGGTATTACGCTCATATACTCAATCATGTCATATGTGATCTGACAAAAAATTGCATTGATTCTGTGTCATTGTTCTGCTGAATGACTGTGCGATATTTATGCGTGAGTCTTATCAGCGAATGGGCATTGAAAGATCAAATATTAACAAAGGCGTCTTACAGTTATTGCGGAAACAAGATGGTAGAAAACACACTGTTTTTTAGAAAAAGCTTGGTCATTTTTCGAACCCAGAAAGTGCTTTGTATATAGAGTTGACCATAATAATTAAGAAAACTGCTTCTACAGAAAATATCAAACCAAAAGCTAGGTGTAAAGCGAAAGGATATATAAAAGATCTTTTCAAGTTCAAAACAACTCGGACAGCACAAATGTTCCTTAAGATATTTCAAGTGATGACCTCTCTGTCAAACTATCTCCAAATAGAGGGTGCTGCTAGTGTAGTCGTATCGGATGGTGCAGACTACTCTGTTCCAAGTGAAAGAGTAGAGAGATGATTTTGAATCCGTTAAGAATGCAGCATTAAGCTTTGCAGAATGGGCCAATAACAAATCTGAAGACTTAGAACGTGATTTCTTTTCTTTCTTTTTTTTCTATTGACCTGTCGACAATTCGCCTTCAGAGATGGACAAAGATATTTCTGTGAATATGAAGATGAAGCTGCTTCTATCCAATGACCAGGTACTGCATCGACGCATTCAACACAATATTGGACATGGTAGTTTCGAGTATTTCTTCAAGATTCAAAAAGCAATATACTTTATGGATTATTTGGACCCTAGACACTTCAACCAAGTAACAGAACTTCCAGACGTGCCTTTCGATAAACTTACATATTTTCTGAAAAACTTCAGTAAAGAAGTTTATAAGGATACTATAAATGTATTCTCTTGGACTTTTGAAGGACGTGGATATCCTTGAAAGTCAGTGTTGATGACGAGCACAACCGAGAAAAAATGACTGTGCTGATGGTGCAAGTGATTCAGAATTAGGAGAAAATACATTTGCTTACAAGGAAAGCGAATGCAAAACGTGTTACAAAATTGTCCAATGTCCTGCTTTTTAATTTTGCAGAATTGTAAATTTTGCAGTAATACTTATTCAGGTTTCCAGCATACAAATTTTTATTGACTTTGCCCGTAACTCAGGTAACATGTGAAAGAAATTTTTCAAAACTGAAATAAACTGAAATACATTAAAAATAGGCTAACGAGCACCATGTCTCAGAAACATTTGAAAACATTTAAGTTGATGTCTATTGAAAAATATTTATTAAAAAATATTTCGAATGCAAAAATAATAGATACAGTAGCATCAAAAATTAGTACACTAAAACATCTGCTAATTTTGTAATATAGTATACGTTCTCCTTGAACTTCATATAATATTTTGAACAATTCAGAATAATATACTGATGAAAGAATATCAGGTTTTAATTGTCAATTGTTAATACTATTGACGTTCTGTAGAAAGAAAACTGTGCAACTTGATTTGTGACATTGAGATGCTGGTGGCCCTTGTGGGAGAAAGCGCCCGCGCCTCTCTAATATTGCCTATCCGTCCCTAGTCCAAAGCATGGATAAAGTGTGATGGAAATCAGCAAATATTCAAATATTGCATATGCATAATTCTTGCTGGTCTTGGTCTGGCGAGAATCTTGCATGCATGGTCTTAGTCTTAGCCTTAGTCTTAGTCTTGTTCTTGCATCGGTATTTTTCTCACCACCAATCTGTTCAACTTTTAACCTTATTTTGGCTGATATATATATGCTTATATGCTGTCCTATCAAGTGGTACGTTTTGTCGCCTGTCATTATTTGATGGCTGATTGGAAGACTCTTCGCAACTAGCCCTCCAGTCAAGTGGTACGTTTTGTCGCTTGTCATCATTGAAAGTGTTTTTAGAAAACCATTCGCAGGCATCCCTCAGGGTAAGTGGTACGTTTTGTCGGTGGTACGTTTTGTCGGTGGTACGTTTTGTCGCTAGTACGTTTTGTCGCGTATTCAACTAAACCAAGTCATAATTTCGTAATTTTATAGGAGAAGCGAAAAACCGGTTCCTTAATTAAGATCTATAATACTGTTTTTCAAACTATACTAAGTAATTACAAAGTAATAGACTTACATTATTGTATCACTTGCAAGAACATAGTCTATTAAAAAAAGTATTCTAACTCAATTTGACCAAAAAATGACTTAACATAGTCTACCACTAATGTTCAAACATATATATATATATATATATATATATATATATATATATATATATATATATATATATATATATATATATATATATATATATATATATATATATATATATATATGTGTGTGTGTGTGTGTGTGTGTGTGTGTATGTATACTGTATAAATTTACTAGGTAAGGTAGGGTAAAATTGGATCCATACTTTAACGAAAGTCATACAGCGAAAATATATATATATATACATATTTTTGACTATTTAATACTTCATGTTGCTGCAAAACTACGAAAATGAATACAAAAGAAAAATAGAGAGCTAACAAGGGAACCTTCCGAAAATGATAGTTGCAGTGAAAGATGCGGCCTATGCCAATTGAAAGAGCTGTAACAGAGATGAGCATTCCCAAAAAATTAGCTGCCCATAGCAATAGGTTCAAGAAATATAAGGGGTGGAAGTTCGGGAAACAGCAAGGTTGGACAAGAGGGAAAAGTGCAAATTCCGCAAAAAAAAAGGGGGGGGCACGGCAAAATACAATGCTGACAAGTGATGTATAGAAAGAGACTTGCCACAATAGGGAACAAATGGAGACCACCAGTAGGGTTAACAGTGTTGCCAAATGCAATAAAAAGTACATGTTTTGCAAAGAGCACTATATGAAGTGAGTGCAATATTCAGTGCCATGTAGAACATAAGATATGACGTGTATAATCAGTGGTACAATCTAACAAAAGAAAATAGAAAAAACAGAAGTACGAAAAATACGGAAAATACGAAGTTGGCCATAATGCTACGGCCACATTTGGTCACGAGCTGTGCACATTAGAATGAACAAAACAAGAAGCACCGACTATGCAGGAAACCGACGTACCTAGAGTCGAAAAGAAAAACGAGTTCCAAATTTGGCAGCACTGGCCATGAACATCCAGACAAGTCTAATATAGTTAGTCCACTCGCTTCACAAAAAGAAAATTCCGGCAACAGGCATCACTCGGAATGCATCAATGCTAGAGTGATTAAAGCAATGCCAAGTCGGGGAACATGAAATTGTTGGGTTGAGCCAACAACCTATAATAGAAGTAAACATTATGTCATGGTTGGGTCGTATGTGGGAATATACAGGGTGTCCAACCAAACTTTGTGACCTGAAAGATTTGAGAAACGAGCAAAAATGTGACGGATCCAGTTGTGCAGGAGTGTACCATTGTCAGGGGATGGTAAAAGTCTGTGAGAAGCAAGTACCCCCAAGATCCCCATCATAGGGCCCCAGGAGCCAACTTCAAACTTTCAAATGGCAACAGGGACCGAGTGGTACCTCTCTCGATAGATCATGGAATGTGCAACAACACAAATAGGAAACATTTGAAGCATGTTTTTCAAAATGAAACATTTGAAGCATGCTATATGAAGCATGTTTTCTCAAAATGGCCGCCACAAATATATGTTGTGTCTTAACATGGCATCGAACATTGTGATCTCAAATTTCTGCAAAGCGAAAAGAGATGTTGCAAATCCAATTGCACAGGAATGTACTCATGTCGAGGGCCAAGAAAACTTTGTAAGAAGCAAGTCCCCAGGGTCCCCATCATAAGGCTCGAGGGGTCAACCGCAACATTTCAAATGGGAACAAGGGGCGGATGATATTTCTCTGGATAGATACAACACCGCCTATAAGAAATATTTGCCATATGAAGCACGGTTTTCAAAATGGCCGCCAAAAATGCACGTTGTTCTTGTCACCGAGCAGATATTTTTGGCGCCATTTTGAAATCCCATATGGTAAATATTTCTGATATGCGTTGTTGCATATTCCATGATTTATCGAAAGAAATATAACTCGACCGATGGTGCTATTTGAAAGTTTGAAGTTGGCCCCTGGGACCCTATGATGGGGGACTTGGGGGCACTTGCGTCTCACAGAAGTTTCTCGCCCGCTGACATGGGTACATTCCTGCACAACTGGATGTGTCAATTTTTTTTTCGCTTTGAAACTATTTCAGTCGCAGAGTTAGATGGGACACTGTTGATACATCATATAGGCGGTGATAGTACTGCAGACAGCAACACACAGCAGATCAAGCATTTGATTATGTTTGCTTTCTACTGGTGTGGATATGTGATAGAGAGACCACCAAAGGTTCCGACATCTCTAGAGTACTGTTTCGAGACATTCACAGGAGATCATTGTACCATGTATGACGGATTGGCAGTATTCCGCTGTGCTCACTGCAAATGTATCTTCTGTTTGGACCATTGTCTTATCGAACAATTGCACGTACAATGTGGACGAGCATGTACAAATGATGCGAAGGCTAATGCCTCTTGCCGGAATTTTCTTTTTGTGAAGCGAGTTGCCTAACTATATTAGAATTGTGTGGATTTTCATGGCCAGTACTGCCAACTTTGGAACTCGTTTTCCTTTTCGACTCTAGGTAAGTCGCTTTCCTGCATAGTTGGTGCTTCTTGTTTTGTTCATTCTAATATGCACAGCTCGTGATCAAATGTGGCCGTGGCATTATGGCCAACTTCGTATTTTCCGTATTTTTCGTACTTCTGTTTTTTCTATTCTCTCTTGTTACATTGTACCACTGATTATACAAGTTATATCTTATGTTCTACATGACACTGAATATTGCACTCACTACATATAGTGCTCTTTGCAAAACATGTACTTTTCATTGCAGTTGGCAACACTGTTAACCCCACTGGTGGCCTTCATTTGTTCCCTATTGTGGCAAGTCTCTTTCTATACATCACTTGTCAGCATTGTATTTTGCCGTGCCCCCTTTTTTTCTGCGGAATTTGCACTTTTCCCCCTTGTCCAACCTTGCTGTTTCCCGAACTTCCACCCCTTATATTTCTTGAACCTATTGCTATGGGCAGCTAATTTTTTGGGAATGCTCATCTCTGTTACAGCTCTTTCAATTGGCATAGGCCGCATCTTTCACTGCAACTATCATTTTCGGAAGGTTCCCTTGTAAGAATCACTTGTTTTGGTGAGAGAGAGAAAATATATACAGCTAGCTCGAATTACGTATATACTTATATAATATGTATTTTCATGTTTCGCAAGTAATTTTCAATCAATATAAAATTTCCACGTAATGAACGCACGATTGGTTTTCTCGAATAAAAATCACATGCACCGCTAAGAGCTCAGGAATAAGCTTCATCTATGTTACGGCAGTGGATATATGTATGCGTATGTAATGCATTACAATTTTAGGAACTTGTATAAGAAAGAGAATGCACTTAAATTTAGACGCGAACTATGCGAAACATCTGACTTTGAATCTAACTTGTTTCGTGATGCAACCCGAGGCCACACATAGCAAAGATGAGTGCCGTAGCTCCCACCACAAAGATCAGGAATTTCGTGTTATAAGATGTCAATTAAACACGTAGATGTGAAACGGTAATACAGCATTTGATCAATTTTAAACAAAATATATTGTAGTAATAATTTACCCTATTTGTTCAGATAATGAACGTAATACTATGTTTTTAAAATGACAGTCAAAACAGAATGTATTGGATAATAAATGAGAAATTGTAAAATTTCAATTTCGGTACGATTAAATACATTCATGCTGCTATGTGTTTCTTTATCCGTTAGAATGTATTGAACAATTCTTATTCTAAGGAAGGAAATAAACTACTCTATAGTACTGAAGTTAACTTAATAGAGTTGAATTGTATAGGCAGTACTGAGGCCATATGAGAAAGTCTTTTGCTGAAAATGAAATATGGGTTACTATTAGAATTTTATCCCAGATATGATATATCCACTGATGATTGAAACTGGAACACACGCATGGAAGGCATCAGCGCTAGCAAATTAGCTCTGAAGAAGTACACCATACTATAATTCTAAGTCAAGAAGAAGGCCAAAAATAAGAAGCAGAAACGACAGACTTTACAATAATAATACTTTTACAATTTTAATTTCACCTATTTTTTGCGAGACTTTCGAGACGAGACCGAGATTTGGCCCTCGAGACCGAGACCGAAATCGAGACAAGCATTTGTTGACCGAGACGAGACCGAGACCGAGACTGCGATTTTTGACTCGAGACGAGACCGAGACAGCTATTTTTAAACCCAAACGAGAGCGAGACTGTACAAAGTCTCGTCTCGTCTCGTCTCGATACCATCCCAAAAATTTTAACCCCTTATGTTTCTCATTCTTGCAATTGTTGGGGGAGTTGGAATTTGTTGTTGGTTTTAATGAGGGATGTAGATGTCATATATCTCGTAATCTTTTACCTATGTAAGCTAGTATGTGTATGGAGGGAGGTAAAAAAATCCCGGGACAGTTTTACCCCCCTTGTGTTTCTCATTGTTGGAATTGTTTTGGGAGGTTCAATTTTATTGTTGGTTTCAGTTAGGGATGTAGGAGTAATATATGTACTAAACTTTTACCTTTGTAGGTTAGTATGAATAATATGGCAGAGGGTAAAAATTTCCCAGGACAGTTTTACCCGCTTGAGTGTCTCATTGTAGGAATTGTTGGTTGAGGTGAAATTTTGTTTTTGGATTTAGTTGGAGATGCAAGGGTCATATATGTAGTAAACTTTTACCTATGTACGCTATATGAATAGTATGGCAGGGTGTAAAAATTTTCCGGGACAGTTTTATTCTCCTTGTCCTTCTCATTGTAGGAATTGTTGGGGGAGGTGAAATTTTGTTGTTGGTTTTAGTGAGAGATGTAAGTTTCATATATATAGTAAACGCTTACCTATGTACGCTCGAATGAATAATATGGTAGATTTAAAAATTTCTCGGATCATTTTTACCCCCCTTGTGTTTCTCATTCTTGCAATTGTTGGGGGAGTTGTAATTTTGTTGTTGGTGTTAGGGAGAGATGTAAGTGTCACATATGTAGTAAGCTTTCACTTATGTACGCTAGTATGAATAGTGTGGCAGGGGGATATCAGTTTCCTGGGACAGTTTCAAACCCCTTTTTTTTCTCATTGTTGGAATTATTGAGGGAAGTGAAGTTTTGCTTTTGGTTTTAGTGAGAGATATACGTATGTGTCATATATTTAGTAAACTTTTACCTATGTACGCTACTATGAATAATATATCAGGGTGTAAAAAATTCCCGGGAGTTTTACCCCCTTGTGTTTCCCATTGTTGGAATTATTGGGGGAGGTGATTTTTTGTTGTTTTAGTGAGGCATGTAGGTGTCATATATTTAGCAAACTTTCATTTATGTACGCTAGTATGAATAATATGGCAGGGAGGTAAAATCTTTCCTTGACAGTTTTACCGCCCTTGTGTTTCTCATTGTAGGAATTCTTGGGAGAGGTGAAATTTTGTTGTTTGTGTTAGTGAGAGATGTAAGTGTTATATATGTAGTAAACTTTTACTTATGTACGGTAGTATGAATACTACGGCAGTGGGCAACAATTTCCCCGGACAGTTTTACACCCCTTGTGTTTCTCATTGTTGGAATTATTCGGGGAGGTGAAATTTTGTTGTTGGTGTTAGTGAGAGATGTAGGCTTCATGTATGTAGTAAACTTTTACCAATGTACGCTAGTATGAATAATGTTGCAGAGATAAAAACTTCTTTTTAATTTTTTAACCCCCCTTGTGTTTCTCCTTGTTGTAATTGTAGGGGAGGTAAAGGTTTTATGTTGGTTTTACTGAGGGACTTAGGTGTCATATATGTAGAGAAATTTTACCTATGTACGTTAGTATGAATAATATGGTAGCGGGGAAAATTTTCCCGGACAGTTTTATGCCTTTCGGTTTCTCATTGTTGGAATTCTTGGGGGAGGTGAAACTTTATTGTTGGTTTTACTTAGGGGTGTAGGTGTAATATATGTACTAAACTTTTACCTTTGTAGGCAAGTATGAATAATATGGTAGAGGGTAAAAATTTCCCAGGACAGTTTTAGCCGCTTGAGTGTCTCATTTGCCTATATATGCTAGTGTGAATAATATAGTAGGTGGGTAAAAAGTTCCCGGGACAGTTTTATTCTCTTTGTCCTTCTCATTGTAGGAATTGTTGAGAGAGGTCAAATGTTGTTGTTGGTTTTAGTGAGAGATTTATTATGTGCAGACTTGAACTTTTGCAGCACTGGTGCTTGTGCCATTGGAGGTGGCGAGCGACCCTTCCATTAGGATCCGCCTACAAGTCTCTATACCATCCCAAAAGGATAAAATAAGATACGCAAGAATGTTTTACACTTATGTTTGAAAGCATACTGTAGCCATAAATATTCGTTGGTCGGGTTTAAATATAGAGCCCCTAATAATAATAATAATAATAATAATAATAATAATAATAATAATAATAATAATAATAATAATAATAATAATAATAATAATAATAATAATAATAATATCCGCTTAGTATTGTGTTTCGTAGAACAGATGTAGACTTCTTCCTCTGACACTGTCCGTCTCCATATAAGCATGTCCTACCCCCACATTTTTAGATTCCGAATCAGTTTCGGTGGTCCGTCTCTCTGTTTATTGTTAATTTCACTGGAATGCATTTCTTTATAGCCTTCAATCTTTGCATAAAATTAACAGTCTCATCTAAAAGATGTGTGGTGTAATGTGCGACGCAATACTTCCCTCTGGGAAATCCTGGAAATGTACGTATTGCAATCGTAGATCTCACCTGAGTCTCCCGTTTAATCAGTAAGTACGCTGGGAATTTTATTTTGTGAGGTGTTCAAAACACAAGAGGGGGAGCATTTAGAATAGTGATACGTATTTTTATGAAAACGCAAAGGAAGCAATATATTTTGTTACGCCCAGAGATGTGTGTAAAGAAAGTTTGGTTGGTGTTAGGGGGTGTTTAGGGGGTTGAGAAAGATTTTAAACAAAAAAAAACTTCATTTCCTAGACTTCTCTGGATTACAGGGGGTGCCTACAGTAAGGTTTTGGGGCACAGGTTGCACCTATGATTTTTTTAGAGGAGGGGCATAATTTGTCATTGAAAGTGGAACAATCGAATTTTAATTAGACCACAATGATGCTTTTATGAACACCAGTGGCGTATTTAGAATTTGTTTCGGGGAGGGGTATGCACAATACGAGAATAAGCACTTATATTTTCCTTTTAGGTGCCGACAAATTTTGATGAAGTTGTGAATATAACAAATTTATATCGGGGGGGGGGGGGATTGAGCTCGATATCCATCGACTGATGAATACAAAGTATGAACGAGAACTTAGCATGAACAACATTTTTAAATAAGTAATTGTCACAATAAAGAATGGTAAATTTGGGGAGTGGGACAGTAAATGGGAAGAATGGTAACCTTGAGGGGAAAATAGGGACCTCTGCCTGGGTGTGTACAGTGTATATTCTCTAACCATTTACATTTTGTAAACATTGTGATGTGTCGTCGTACGTATATGTAAGTCCCTTCTCCACACAGGAAGATTGTTGTTGATCCAAGATGAAAGCTAAAATCTCATTTCAATAGTATATGAAAGGAGGGATTACAACCAGCACCTCTTGAAGTACGCCATTGTTTGAAAGTATTTCTTACAATTGTTAGTATAATTAATGTACATACTTTTCAAGAACTTCAGTTTGATGTGTTAGGTCCTATATAACGTTTCTAGCTATTTATCATTTTTTGGAAAATATTTTTCTGCATTTATATGCTTCTCTCTCTCTCTCTCTCTCTCTCTCTCTCTCTCTATATATATATATATATATATATATATATATATATATATATATATATATATATTACTTCTATCTGTCTACCTCTCTATCAACCGTTCGAGTTATCATCTTTCATTCAACATCCAAATGCTGTATAGAAATAATGCTACATAGAAACGCAAGAAAGAACCACAGAAATATGAAACAAAATAACAGCACTTCTTTCTTCTCTTTTCTTATGTTTCTGAAGCCGAGAGTCGTGCAATATTTTTCCTCGGTCGGCAGGAGTATCTCGCTTACGTTGTCTTTTCACGGCACAGATATTTGTACAGCGGGGGACACTTCTAAATGGTACACCTTAGCCGTAAATCTCCATATGGCTGTACCATTTAGAAGTGTCCCCCGCTGTACCACTATCCCTCCTGCTGTCACTCATAAAGTGATTATCCGTCGATATTAACATTTCAAGCAACCACGACTCGAAGGACAGCCAGAAACACGACCGCTGAACGCGGACAGGAAGGTTCACACAGGAGTCAATAGACATTTCAACAAAAGGAGACACCAACTCAAAATTTGAGTGGGAGGGTTACATCTGCGTTGCCAAGTTTTTAAAGTCAAACATTGTAGCTTTTTTACTGTTTTTTTTAAAATCTAAAACACGCAGGGCATAGATATGTGTCTTCTCTAGGTTTGTTCAAATTTTGACGTTTGTAACTAATAATAAAGAAGAAAATAGTGAAAAACTTTGCTATGCTTTCTAAATGGGCTAACTTTCAAGGTTGCTAGGGGTACCAGATCACCTTAATTTATGTGATGTCTGGCGTAATTTTCATCCTCACAATCCTGGAAACACGTATTTCTACGCCACTGGATCTTCATGCCTCGATTCTTTTTATATCTCACAGTCTTTAGTTTTAAATATGCAACTTATTGAAAGGATCCCAGTTTGTTTTACGGATCACATGAGACTAGTTATGACTATCCAGTTACCACTTCAAAAGCTTCTAAAATATAATCGCTTATGGCATTTAAATACCGGCATTCTTTCTGAGGCAGAATTCCAGCAGTTGCTACGCCAGCGCTGGAGAGAAATAAATCAGCAACATTTGAGAGTTTCCAATATTCTCCAACGGTGGGAACAACGAGGTAAACCAGCTTTGAGACAAATCTGTAAAGAATACAGCAGAGATTGGTCACATCGATTTCATGAACAATATAATTACTACTCCCAGCTTCTACACGATTATCATGTGTCATTTCTTAACGGTGAACCTGTACTTCCACAAATCAAACAGGTAAAGGCTTTTTTGTTAACATTACACCGCCAAAGACTCCACGGTATTACTGTTCGCAGCAAAGTCTCATCAGTGTCACCCACTGAGCCTCCAAGTCTTGTACATATCAGTGCTGAACGTCGCAGAGGCAAGCAACAGATTATTCATACTGTATTGGATGATAAGGTGTTTTATGTGAGGGAACTAATATTATTCCATACTTTGTGCAATATTTTACGGATTTATATAGCAACCATGATGTTCCGTATAATGATGACGGTGTCCTCGATAGCTTGAAGCCTCTCCCGGCTGAAATCCAAGTAGAGCTTGATGCTCTCTTTTTTGAAGTAGAAATTGAGCATGCTTTCCACCATGCAAAAAGAATTAATTAAGTGGTATTGACTCTCTCCCTTACGGATTTTACCAATCATTTCAATTTTTTTCATTCCTTTTTTACTGAACTTTTAAATGCCTTTCGATCTACTTATCAACTTGGCAAATCATTTCTGCACAGCATTCTAGTGATCGTTCCTAAGAAGGCCAAGAGCACGCGAATAAATCATTTTCAACCTATTAGTCTTGCCTGTTGTTATTTGGCATAATATTAATTCTTCTTTCTTACCACCTGGAATGACAAAGTTATGATATATTTTAGTGCATAATATATTTCATACTAACCATACAGCATAGGAACTCGGTCTTCGACCTGATCTTCAACGTGGACAAGTTGATACACTTACCTATCGCTTGCAAACCTGTCCTTACACTCAGCCTCTGTGGCGTAGTTATACCAACATTATCGCACGCATACTCCGTGTTGATCCACAGTTCATTTATAGTGTGCCGTTTTTCCTTTTTGCCGGACTTTAGATATTTTTCCCGCCCTAAACACAATACTATAGTGTGGTTAACTATTCACACAGCGGGTATATTACTTACAGAAAATTAGATGATGACACAAACAATGTACATTTCTAAACTACATTGCTCCTTTGGAACAATACCTCCAGATCAACGCTTACGTCAGTTTGCTCACTACCCGACTGCTGTTTACTATTTTTTTTCTGTTGTCTGTGTGTGAATATATTTAATGTTATTTCTATTCAATTGTGTTGCAGTGGTATCCTTTTTGTTTTGTGATTCTTTCTCTATTATCCATATTATATAGGCATATGTAATTTTTGCAATGAAAATGACTGTTAAAAAGTAGTTAAAGCAACGAGTCTGTATGCCGGAGGTAGTTGGTTCGAATCCCATAAAAGTACGATTGTCATTGTTATTACTATGGATTTTTCTATGTATTTTTATATGGAAAATAATCGAATTGTAACATATGTGAAAAACTCATGACGGTAGTAAATAAAGATGTCGTTGTCGCACTTGCATTAGTGTGCCTAATTTTTGTTTGAAAACAGTTTCTTAACTATTTCCCCTGTGCTCACTGCTCACTATATGCTTGCTGGTTCATAACGAATGTTTTCCAGTAAATGTTAATTCTAATTTGGAGAAGTTTCAAATTGTTTATCACTAGATAGTTTATTTACATTACCGTTAAAGAAATAGCAAACTTTCTGAAAGGAACTTACTTAGGAAACATCAGATTCTCCTTATACTTATCCAGAGCTCATTCTGAAATATTGCATCTGGCGTTCTTGGTGAAAGTTCTGTGGGACTATTAGAAAAATATATATTCCCGTTTTCACACTGATGGTAGAATTTCTGACACAATTGTTGAATTACGTTCGAAACATAGGCGTAAATAGCGCCCCCGCAACCATGTGGCGTGGGTCCGCAAAAACTGCAATGCAAAAAGGTATATATATAAAGTACGATGGGGAGGCCCAGGCCAAATTTTCACCCGGGCAAAGTGATATTTTGGCGCCCTTCCCCCGTATTAGCATATATGTTACATTTTATCATAGTGTTTCTAGTATTTTAAACACATTTTTCAAAAAGACAGTCATTCCCTATGAAAACTTCACAAAGAATATGGCCTGCTATAAACAATACGAACACCGCCCCCCAGCTTGGTCTTGTGGCTAGCACGCCTGCCTTCTGTGGTCCCGGGTCCAACTCCCGGTGGGTTACTGTTGAACGATAAAAGTGCTTCGGATTCCACTATAATCACTACCAACATCTCCTTTGGCTATTAAGGCATAGCCGTGGAACGCTAAACTCAAGCAAACAAACGAACAATACCTACTCCCCTTCACTCTTTATTCTACATGCCATCTCTCCATTTGTCGATATAGCCCCCTTAGTACTATGAAACTCTCTTCTTCCATGGTGAAATGGAAAAGATATTGTAATTGCCGCTACTTTGCAAGAATATAAACCAAAAATGTCAGTGGGAAACACATTATAAAATTTACTTTTTAAGGCTCGTTTGGTGCCAATCTGGCTCTAGCGACCCGGGCGGTCGCCCGGTTTGCCCAGCCCTTGGTCCGCCCCTGAAAGTACAGACACATAAGTAAGGGCTGCGGAAGAGAGGTTAACCTCCATGTTATGCCACTGGTTTGACGTGTTTGAAATGTTCAGTAACTGATCAGTTAGTGAAAAAATTTCGACGGTTACTGATATTTAAAGTTTAGCTAAGTCAAAGTTACCTAACCAAATACATTTGATATCGCGATGTCAGAATTTCATTTTTCCTCACATAAAAAAAAGAAAAACAATAGCAATAAAAACCCTTCCTCGTACTGGGCTGGAACTAACAACCTAATTCGTACAGACTAGTGGTTCTGACCAACTGAGTTTGGATTTCTTATGCTCATAAGTCTGTTATATTACGAGGTATGCTTTTGATTATGATTGTCCTGTTAATTTATTCTTTCGATAGCTAGTTTCCACTGTTTGCTTTATCTATACAAATAAATGTATAGAGTCATATAGTAAGAGTCTTTGGGTAATGGGTGTAATAATTTTTCGACAAATATACTTGCTTAAATGTATTGTATGCTATGATTTTCCCTGATTGTCTGTTCCTATGGTGGTTGGAAAACAAATACGTCAAAATTGTTCGAAGTAATACGAACACGGCTTAAGAACAGGGACGAAACTGAGTTATCACTCGATTGACCTTGAGGGCAAATCACCAAGGGATAGCTATACGTAAGTTCAGCATGCATTTCTGTAGAGTTCTGTTCAATATTACTATCTGCCAATCACGTTTGTTCTTAGGAGTAATATTTTACAAACGTAACTTTCGATAGAGCACAATGGTAGAGAACCAAATGGAGGAAATTTTTGCCTTGTTAACGTGGGGTACCACGATGTGCAATAAAAATGTCGCGTCTCCTTGAAGTGATATTTTATCACAAATAACTCGTTTTCCTTTATACATATTCGATGTTTTTGAGGGTTTCAAGGTGAGAAAACTTTACTGACAAATATGGACGCATTTAGAATTGGCCCAGGGTTCCGAACCCCCTCTAAAGTCCCAACTTTTCTGTAAATTTCATTATTTTAGGGGTTACTTTTTAAAATGTTATTATAATGTATCCTTATATTCAAGTCGGATTCCCAAATAACTTTGAACCTTTCCCGTAATTAACTCCTGCAAACGCGCTGCTGACAAACATATTTTCAATATATTCGTTAAATAATAAGGCAAAATAAATAAGTTAAGGGAAAAAAAGCTTCAACACGGGCTAACTTTTGTCCACTGCCAATATTGTTAAAAAGGATATTAATAGCAAAAACTTCTAGTCAATGTTCAACCTTGGAACTTCACTCCAAACAGAAAGCCTATTATTGAGAACTACATATGAAACATTTTATCAAGATTCATCCAGCCTTTATCTGCCATGAAATTATTATATATACGAAACTGCACTCTCCTAAAATGTGTATCTAAACATTGCTCTACGTATCTACAAAGCAATGAAAATGTTTATCGAAATATGTGAGCTAAAAACTCTAACAGCCAGCCATTTTTTAAACCATAATAAACCCTGTAATCGTGCGTTGACGTGAAGACAAAGCTTGGTCCATTGGTAAAGTGTTTGAAGAATGAAAACTCAATGTTCCTAGGTTCGAAACTATCCACTCACCACAACATTTTATTCTTACGCGCAACGATGAAATAAGAAAGAGAAATGTATAACCATTAAGACAAAACTCCAACCAACTCTGAAGAGAACAATACTAAAATAGTAACACAACGGCGTGAAACAAGAATTATTTCGTGCAGCGTTTGAACGAAATTACAGCTGTCAACAATTGCAGAAGTAAAAACAGGCTGACAGACGTAATGGAGTCCAGACTTTTAAACAGTGTTCCAAGTGGGAAAAAAAGCAGAGGCGGTATGTTTGCTTACGATTTTGGCTCGACCTACCGGCTATTTAAATGTTAAAATGCAGTGAACGTATGTTGCCTAAAATATTGCATTTCTATTTACATAATGACTGTAAACAATTGGTGAGATTCTGTGTAGTTACTGGTGGGGAGGGGACATGGAGAGACTGATCTCCAGTAGTAGAAAATGGAGCGATCTGGAACATATGAGAACAACTCAGGAGCCCCTGGTAAATCGAGCATCTTGAACCGTGAAACCACGGTCTTTTAGACCTCCAATTTAGGGGTGTATTTGTTCCCTTTTATGAGCACATTTTAGGGGGTGTACTCGTTCTCTTTTATGAGCATTTTAGGGGGTGAATTCGTTCCCTTTTATGAGCATATTTTCCAACCCCTTACGATCACACAGCAGAGCAGATAATACATAAGACTCGTTCTCTTTTATGATCACTTTTTCAACCTCATAGCAGATAATACACGAACACATAGCATAGCAGAAAATACATAAAATTCATTTCAACCCTTATTTTAACATAGCAGAGAACACATGGAGACTACATACTTTTTCCACCCTTATTTTACCATAGCAGATAAGACTACGTAACATTGCAGGGATGTATTCGTTTTCAACCCCTTAGCATAAGACTATGTAACATAGCAGAGCTAATACAAGAGTATGGCTTATTTTCCAACCCCTATTTTAACATAAGACTACGAACACATAAGATTCGTTCCACCCCTATCTGAACATAGCACAGCTAATAAAATAGTATGGCTCACTTTTCAACCCTTAGTTTACCATAACAGAAATCACACAGAGACTACGAAACATAGCGAAGATTAAACATATTCCATTTTAGGTGTGGACTCGTTCCCTTTTATAAGCTTACTTGTTCCCTTTTATGAACACTTTTTAGGGGGTGTACTTGTTCTCTTTTATGACCTCCATTTTAGGAGTGAATTCGTTCTCTTTTATGATCATATTTTTCAACCCCTAAATATAGCGTACATAGCACAGGGGGTGTATTAATTTTTCCCACCCCTAATTAAATATAGCAGAGAGTTGTTTGTCTTTTATGATCACTTTTTCAACCCCATAGCAGAGAATACATGGAGACTACGAACATAGCAGGGATGTATTCGTTTCCACCCCTAATTGAATATAGCATAGATTACATAAGACTTCGAACACGGCAGAACATAGCAAATTCGTTCCACCCCTATTTAAACATAGCAGAAATTATGTAACACTTCGTTTCTTTTTATGAGTCCATTTTAGGGGTGTATTCGTTTTCAACCCCTATTTTAGGAGAACATAGCAAAGGGGGTACGAACACACAACTATTTAACATAGCAGATAATACATAAGACTACGTACTTTTTCCACCCCATAGCAGAAAATACATGGAGACTACGAACATACAACTATTTAACATAGTAGAGCTGTGATGGTTCTCTATTTTAACATAACAGAAATAGCAAAGACTATTAACATAGCAAGGGTGGACTTGTTCCAACCTCTATAGCAAAGATTCTTTTAGAGGTTGAACTTGTTCTAACCCCTATTTGAACATAACAGAGGTTATTTTCTTTTACGAGGAGACAATTTGTATCTACTGTTTAAAGATTGCAAAGGAATGTAGACTTCCGTGTTTTTGTTATCAGTTACATAATAACTTCCGCCATATGTGGATAATTCTCATTACGTCATTCATCCGGATTTTAAAAACATTGTGCTAGTTTTTCCTCAACAGACAATACTGATTTAATAGTATGTGTTGATCGGAGACGCAATGCAATCACAAAGGTTTGTGTTGATCGCTCGTGATCTGTATTGTCATTCAAACCCTGACCGTGACTCGATGACATCATCCCTATTGCGCAATATTGCGCAATGCAATTTCAAAAGTATAAAAGACTGACCGAGAAGTTCTTTTTTAATCAGTTGCTTGTTGGTGCTTAAAGAGTAAACTTCTTATCGGTGAAGCTCTGTTTAAAAGTTTATTTTTGTGTGTGTGTGTATTTCAGTGTGATTTTCTTAGTTGTTTATAGGTAAGATATCTTATAACGATAATATCATATTATAAAAACTCACTTCTGAACTATTATAGTAACGTTGTGTTATTTAACAAAACTCACTTCTGAACATATTATCGTCATGGCAACGAAAAAGTTTACACCAAATACTATCAGTTTACCAACTGATACTCTATTTGATAATAATTTGAAAAAAATCATTTTAAAATGTGATAGTATTTTAAATGATAGTGGATGCTTTTAAAATAATAAAGAAAAGAATGTTTAGATATATTAAAACAGAAACAAGATAAAACATCGTTTAACGTGAATTTTTCTTTGGCTACAAGTTTTGTAAAACCAGTAGATTTAGAAACATGGAGAGTCTTTGTAAATAGTGGTAACGAAATTATTTTACCGAATACAGATGTGAATGCTATAATTGAAAAACTATTTAATAAAATTTTAGTTGAACAAGAAAACAGAGCAATTAAGAAATCAGGGTGGTTTTTATGTTATCAACAGAACCATCTCTTAGAAATTAAAATTAGTAAATATGATCCACTGACTACATTATCGTATATAAAATTGCCTCAATGGATTTTATCTAAAAAGAAATGTGTTATAAATATTCAAAATAACGATAATAGATGTTTTATGTATTGCATTCTAGCTGCATTGCATCCTATAAAAGATAATCCACATCATGTAAATAATTACAAACAATATAATAATACTTTGTTTCCGTCATTTGAAAAAACAAATATAAAATTCTCCGTTGAAGTAGCACACACAAGCAAATTTGAACACATGTATAATTCCGTATTTACTAAGGAACAAATTTCTATTAATATATATGGCATTGATTATGATAATGAAACAATTTTCCGTTACATATAAGCGAAAACACATCTGTAGGTAAACACATTGATTTATTGTATTGTGAAGAAAATTTCAATAGTCATTATTGTCTTATAAAAAATCTCAATGCCTTATTGAAAATTCATAAAGATAAAACTTATATAAAATTGCCTCAATGGATTTTATCTAAAAATGTGTTTTAAATATTGAAAATAACGATAATAGATGTTTTATGTATTGCATTCTAGCTGCATTGCATCCTATAAAAGATAATCCACATCGTGTAAATAATTACATACAATATATTAATACTTTATTACCGTTATTTGAAAAAAAACGAATATAAAATTCCCCTTTGAACATATGTAAAATTCCGTATTTACTAAGGAACAAATTTCTATTAATATATATATGGTGTTAATTATGATAATGAAACAATATTTCCGTTACGTATAAGTGAAAACACATCTGTAGGTAAACATATTGATTTATTGTATTTAAACTCTCATTATTGTTTAATTACAAATTTAAATGGTTTAGTTAGACATCAATTAGGTACTCTTCAAGCATTTATTTGTAGACGATGTTTAGTATCTTTTTATAACAAATCAAAATTAGATGAACATGAGAAATTATGTAAAGAACACACTCCCACCAAAATTAACATGCCGAAACAAGCAGATATTTTAAAATTTCGTAAACTAAAATTATTATTACAGAATGATGCCATAAAGAGTTGCAGATTTCAAAAGTTTATTAAAACCGATAAATAAACAAATTGGATCCAATACAAAACAAATTCTGGAACATATACCATGCAGTTTTATTTCTATTGTGTGTTGGAGTAACAAATATATAAAATCAGACCTTGTTATGTATCGTGGAGAAAATGTATCGATTAATTTTATGTCTGCTATGGAGAAGGAATTAAAAAAATAATAAACATATTAGATCAACAAAAATCAGTAAATATATGAGTAACAATAGAAAAGTTAAACACCATAACCATTTAACTGGGAAATATATTGCCACGGTGTGCAATAATTGTAATTTGCAAATTAAACGTCAAAGTAATTTTATGCCTGCATTCTTTCACAATTTATCTGCATATGAAGCACATTTATTCGTGAAAGAACTGGGTTGCACACCTGGCAATATATCTGTAATTGCTGAAAGCACTGAGAAGTACATCACATTCTCCAAACATTTTAATTTGAACGGTAGACCTATTGAGTTAAGTTTTGTAGACTTATATAAATTTCTTCCATACAGTCTCGAAAATTTCGTGTCAAAATTAAAACCTGAGCAATTAGTATATACAAAGCGATATTTTTTCCGACGATAAGTTTCATTTAATTCTCCGTAAGGGAATTTATTTTTATGAATACATAACAAATTTAGATACATTTAAGGAAACTGAATTACCTGGAAGAAAAACGTTTAATAGCAAATTGAACGGAACACAAATTTCCGAGACCGACTATCAATATGTAAAACTGATTTGTCATGTGTTTAATTATCAAAAAGTTAGGGGAGTACTATGATTTATATTTAAAATGTGATGTACTTCTCACAGCAGATGTATTGGAAAATTTTCGAAAGACGTGTTTCAATGCTTTTAGTATTGACACAATTAATTGTTTTACTGCACTTGGTTTGGCATGGCAAGTCATGTTATATAAAACAAAAGTTGAACTTGAACTTTTATCAGATATCAATATGTATGTTTGTAGAAAAATCGATTCGTGGAGGCATCACACAAGCTTATTAAGGTATTCCAAAGCTAATAATCCGTACGTACATGATTTTGATGCGGAAAAAGAAAAATCTTATTTACTGTATGTTGACATGAACAATCTGTGCGAACTATCAATGATTGATTATTTACCATATGGTGGTTTTCAGTGGGAGGACAAAATAGACAATTGGCAAGACAAGAATAAAATTATTAATTGGCCCACTGATAGTGAGTGTTTTTTTTTTCTAGAAGTGGACTTAGAGTATCCAAATTATATACATAATACCACTCTGATTTTCCATGTGCTCCCACCAATGAAGTTCCACCGGATGGTAAATACTCAAAATGACTATTAGCACTTAAATCAAAATCGAATTATATCTTGCATTATAGAGTATTACAATTTTATCTAAAACAAGGTTTAATATTGGTAAAAGTACATAAAATATTATGGTTTCTTCAATCTAAATGGCTTGCATCTTATATAGAAGAAAATACTCAGCGTCGTGCAAATGCTACAACTGAATTTGAAAAAGATTTCTATAAGCTATTAAATAATTCTGTATACGGAAAGACAATGGAGAATGTACGAAAACGCATTGATATAAAATTAATTAACAATGAAAAAAATGTAAAAAATTAGTAGCGGAAGATCAGTTTCGAAATTGAGTAAAATTAGGAGACAATCTTGCATTTTCCATATGTTAAAAAAAATCTGTATCTCTAAATAAACCGATCTATGTAGGAGCTACCGTTTTAGAATTATCAAAATTAGCAATGTATGAATTCCATTATAATGTAATGAAACCTCGATATGGAGATAAGATTAGTATTACTTACATGGATACTGACTCTTTCATTTACTACATTAAAACCGACGATATTTATAAAGATATAAAAGACATGAATGAGCATTTTGATACCTCAAATTATCCTGAAAATCATGCTTTATATAACACAAAAAATAAACACGTTTTGGGTAAAATGAAAGATAAATTAAGTGGAGTTCCCATCATTGAAAATGTTGGTTTACGAGCAAAAAATTATGCAATAAAAACTGATGAAAATAAAGAATTAAAAAATTGTAAAGGGATCAAGAAAAATGTAGTTAAAGAACAAATAACGTTTGACGATTATAAATCATGTCTATTTCAAAACGAAACGTTTCATAAAACACAATTTGAATTTAAAGTAAATATCAGAGTTTAACAACAAATCAAGTAACAAAATTAGCGTTAGATCCGTATGGTGACAAAAGAACAATTTTAAAATGTAATATACACACTGATCCTTGGGGGTATCATAATAAAGATTTAACATGTGAGATTTGTATATTGTAAATATGATATTTTAGTTTTGTATATATATTAGTGTAATAGTATTGATAAACAAAAATATGTCACAATCAGTTCGGGAACAAATAGTTGCAGAATTACATAAAGGTGTAAGACGAAACTATCCTCGAATACCCGTTATAACGAAAGCAATTCATGGTTTATGGCAAGCTGATTTAGTTGAATAGTGGAAAATTGAAAGGTCTAGCAAACATTAATCGAAATTTCAAATATTTATTAACTGTGATAGATACATTCTCTAAATATGCTTGGGCTATTCCTGTGAAAAATAAAACTGGGAAAGAAATTACACAAGCATTTATAACAGTACTGAGAAAAGCAAACAAAAGCCTAAAATTTTTACAAACTGACAGGGGTCGAGAATTTTATAATTCAGAGTTTCAAAAGGCGATGAACCAAAATAACATTAGACATTATTCCACGTACAGTGATCTGAAAACAAATATTATTGAAAGATTTAATATACCATTACGTAATTTAATGTGGAGACAATTTACACTGCAAGGAAATTATAAATGGATTGGCATTCTGCCGGAATTACTAAATAAAATAATAATACTATTCATTCCACTATTTAAATGAAACCTATGGACGCTATTAAAAAGAAAATGAGAAACATCTATTGACAAACATCTATTGCAAAAAGTTTTCTATGATAAAAAAAAAGTGAATTTAAGATAGGTGAATATGTAAGAATTAGTAAACTTAAGCGTCCTGGTTTTGATAGAGGTTTTACACGCAATTGGAGTACAGAATTTTTTCGAATCGTTAAAGTTTTCTTCACAAATCCTCTAACATATCACTTAGTAGACTCAAATAATAAATCTATTGAAGGAAGATTTTACGGACACGAATTACAATTAACGAATTTCCCAAAAACATATTTAATTGAAAAAGTTTTGCGAAAGAAAAATAATAAGGCCTACGTGAAATGGTTAGGTCTGCCAAAAAGTGAAAATTCTTGGATTGATTTAAAGCATACTCTATTGTCAAAAAAGAAAAGTCCTGAATTTATAGGTGAAACATGTCGTCACAAGTATTTCTTGTAGATTTTATAATTTCAAAAGGTGAATTTTCTATTTTAAATTCTAGCAACACTAAATTTTCGTTGCTTAGTTAAATTGTCACCATCATCATCATCACGAGGTCTATCAGTATCACAAGTAAAAAGTATATTAAATCAAATTTGTTCTTCAACAAACGCTGTGTTTTTATGTAAAGGAGAAAATAATGCAAAATATTTAAAAACGTTATTTAAAATAAATGTGATATATCTGTAATATATATAGAGAAAAATATGGAATGGAAAATTTCTTTTACATGTATGGTAGCAGGTCCTACAGGCTGTGGAAAATCATATTTTGTTAAAACATTTTTTGACCATTATAGTAAGTTATTTAAAAATATTGTATGGTGTTATGGTGAATGGCAGCCGTTGTATGATACTATTACAGGCTACACGTTTAAAGAAGGTTTACCTCAAAATAATGAATTTCAAGCACACGAAGATCCACATCTTGTAATTATTGATGATTTAATGCGTGAGTGTGACCATCGGATATTAGATATTTTTACTAAGTGTAGCCATCATAGAAATATAAGTGTAATATTTATAACACAGAATATTTTTCATCAACAAAAAAGAATGCGGGATAGTTCGTTAAATTGTCATTATATTGTTTGTTTTAAAAATCCTAGAGACCAAGCTCAAATTAATTATCTGGCACGACAATTGTATCCAGGTAATACAAAATTTATTCAAGAAGCATATCAAGTGCAACTCGAATTGCACATTGTTATTTATTTTTTTGATTTAAAACAAAATACTTCTGATGAGCAACGAGTTCGAACAAATATTTTTCCAACAGATTATTTTAATTATGTTTATGTGCCTGTAAAAAATAATTGCAATATGATTTATATTCTAACAACTATTTGTGCTATAATAGCCGTAAAATGTTTAGTAAGGAAAATGCAAATTTGTTAAAACTGTTAGCAAAGTCAAAACCGAAAGCACGTAAGGGAATTTTACAAAATGCAGATCCTGATTTAATTCGCTCTATTTGCGAATGTTTCTATAACGTATTACACGGAAATGTCCCATTAAATAAAACAGAGATAAATAATTTTAAAAAATATAAAAAGGAACTGAGATATTTGGTGAAAAAAGGTCCGTCATTAAAACAAAAGAAAAAACGAATAATTATACAAAAAGGTGGTTTTCTTACTGTATTGCTTGCTCCTATTTTAGGAGGTATATTATCAAGTTTAATTAAGTAATTATGCAAAACGCACAAAAACTTATTTTAATCTCACCAGAAATATTACATCATTATCAAACGATATCTAATCTTGATGATGAAATGAAAGAAATTTTAAATAATAAAAGTTTAAATGCAGAAGAAAAATGGGTACGACATAGAGAAGTCTTACAAAAATATTTAAATATAATTAAAAAACCAGCAGCAGTTACAACAACAGCAACTACTACTACTATTGATAAAGAGGAGGAGGAAAAAGAAGAGGAGGAGGAGGACGATGAAATAATATCTACTCTCCCTGAAATTTGTAAACGTAAAGCAAGACCTTTATTACGTAAATTGACACAAAATCCTAATATTCAATGGGATGATAATGGAAATGTGAATATTAATAATAAATTAATTCCAAGTGGAAATATAGTGGATTTGGTATCCGATTTTGTTAGATGTCGTAAGAAAAATACTTCAGTTGCCGGTTGGAAACCTTTTGCTACATTATTAGCAAAAGCTAATATACCCTTAGAGTACATTGGCAATCCTCAACGAATAGAATATATTAGAAAACTCACAGAGAACGAAGAGGATGATGAGAACGAAGAGGATGGTCCTCCACCACGTAAACGTAAATGGTGTACTTATAAGCAATAATATTAATATAATATTGTAATCTATTGATATTTTTGAGTATATAGAAAGAAAGATGAAAAATCCGTACTTTCATTATTACACTAATTAAGCAGGAGGTGGTTATAATGTATATAAAGGTACAACATATCAAGAAGGTTATGGCATTGGTAGTTTTCTAGGAGGTTTATTCCGCAATGTATTTCCTTTATTAAAACAAGGTGCAAAAACTCTTGGTAAAGAGTTGATACGTACAGGAATTAATGTAGCAGGAGATGTACTAGATAATAATAGACCTATTGAAGAGTCTTTACAGGATCGGTGGCAAGAAGCTAAAACAAATTTAAAAAACAAAGCTCAAAATAAATTAAATCAGGTGTTGGTAGGATCTGGAAGAAAAAGAAAGAAAGTTCATTTTAGTGGTGTGAAGCGGATAAAAGATCCAAAGATATTTTTGATTGATTGATTGATTATGGAGCAAAGTGATAATTTTTATCTCACACTTCCTAGCAATAGTTCTATGGAATATTTTCCTCAAAATACTCTTGCTTGTTATACTACTAAATTATATCATCCTATTGTACTGGAGAAGGGAGTGTGGGAAACAGCTGTTGTTGAAGTACATTATACAAGTTCATTTCAGAATGTTTCCAAATATACAAATAATATTTATCACCGTTTCATGAATACAAAAAACTCGACCATAACTCAAATCTTACCAGGCCACTATTATCATGTTGATGATATTCTATCTTAAATTAATCATAAAAGTGATATATTAAATTTACAATTAAAAGTTAAAGCATCAGCAAAACGAATTGAAATTAATAGAGTAATAAAAGATCAAGAGAAGCAGATAGAAGTACGCCTATCTCCTGAACTAGCCCGAATACTAGGGTTTGATCATATTCAACAGGAAGATATTGCAGTTGTTCATCATGCTCGTTATCCACATGGTTTACAAAAAAACGCTACCTACACTTATGTATATTTACAGTGACAAATGGTAGGTGACACCATAGCTCCATTGTTACGTATTATAAATACAAATATTGCAGAGCATGGTATTAATAATGTACATATTTTTGACAATCCTCATTATGTCACCGTGCAACGTACAGTGTATGAAATCAGAATTAGATTTATTTGCTGGTTTACCCACTCAAACCAGTATTATAGGTAATAAAATAGTTCCATATAAGCCTGTGGCTTCAATATCTGATAATGCACCAATAGAATTTGTTGTCCCCGGTCATGGGGATGACTATATGGACTTACCGCACACAATGTTATATATTAAAGGTAAAATTACTAAATCAGATGTTTATAATTTAACTTCTACCGATAAGAACATTGGTCCTATAAATGATTTTCTCAATGCAATGTTCAGTGAAGTGCAATTATATTTGAATAATCAACTTATTTCCTACTCTTCACATACATATCCATATCGATCATATATTGAAAAACTATTAAATTATAATGCTAATGCTAAACCAACGCATCTTCAAACATCAATGTGGTTTAAAGATACTGCAGGGCATATGGACAGTGTGGCCGATGGTAATTTAGGATTTAAACAACGTTTTCTTCTCACTACTTTAAGTCAGTCATTTGAATTATTGGGTTATATTCATGCTGATATTTTCAATCAGGAGAAATTTTTACTGAATGGTGTACAACTGCGTATTAAACTAATTCCAGCTAAACCTACATTTTGTCTAATGGGTGACGCAGATGCTGATGGAAAAGTTGTAATTACGGATGCAACATTGCTTGTGAAAAAGGTTGATGTATCACCAGCAGTTAAAATAGCAAAAAATAAAGTATTACAAAATCCTAAATTTAGAATAAAATATCCTCTAACAAAAGTGCAAGTGAAGACAGAAACACAACTCTGCCACAAAGAATTATGGATAGTACACTTCCAGATGTGTTTTCGGGAACATTGCCTAAACGTTTTATTATTGGTTTTCTTACTAATGTTGCTTTCAATGGTACTTATCAAACAAATCCGTTCAATTTTCAACATTTTAGTATGTCGTTTTTTACACTGTATGTTGATGGATGGCCTGTTCCATCCAAACCATTACAACCTGATTTTGATAACAAGCTATATATACAAGCATATCCTACGTTATTTACAGGTTCAGGTGTTTATTATTCTAATCAAGGTAATGATATTTCACTTGCCGAATATCCTAATGGTCATACTCTACTGGTGTTTGATTTAACTCCCGATTCAAGCGCAAGTGCTGCATTTCATACTAGTCCACAACGGCAAGGAAATGTACGTTTAGAGGTTCATTTTAAAGAAGCACTGCCATCTCCTGTAACAGCAATTATTTATGGTGAATTCTCTTCAGAATTAGAAATTGATTTCTAGAGAAAAATATATATTAATTTTAAAAAAATGTTAAATACAATTGAACTTTATGAGGCACTACAACAAAATTTGCCTAAAGATCATTTTATTGGTGTCTATGCGGCAGATGAGTTACCTTTGTTTATTCATACATTTGCAGCCGCCATAATTATAAATACTGATTCTAGTGGTAAGCCTGGTGAACATTGGGTTGCTGTTTATATATCTAATATGTGTCTGGGAGAATATTTCGATAGCTATGGTATAACTTTTCTATATACAACAGCATATAAGGTTTTTAAAACGAAACTGTCTGTATTATACATGGAATAATAGACGTATTCAAGGTGATTTATCTCAATTTTGTGGACATTACTGTTTTTTATATCTAGCATGTCGTGCATCTGGTTATTTACTGCTCGATTTCTTAAATTCTCACTTACCACTATTGATGCTAATGATATTATGCTTTATTAATTTATGAGAGTATGATGTTTTTTTTTAACTCCACCATTGCCGGTCCCAAGCCCTGGATGAGAAGGGAGGAGGGTTGGGTGTTGCTACCCCCGTAAAAGAAAATGATCTCTTCTATGTTCAATTAGGGGTGGAAAAAATGAATACATCCCCGTAGTCTTATGCCTGCTATGTGTTCGAATATGGGTTAAAAATATGCTCATAAAAGAGAACGAGTCCACCCTAAAATGAACTATGCTCAAATAGGGGTTGAAAAAACGAGTACACTCCCTAAAAAGTGCTCAAAAAAGGGAACGAGTCTAAATCTATGTTATGTCCAATTAGGGGTGGAAAAAATGAATACACCCCCTGTGCTATGTCCGCTATGTTTAGGGGTTGAAAAATATGCTCATAAAAGAGAACGAGTTCACCCCTAAATTTGACTATGTTTAATCTTCGCTATGTTTCGTAGTCTCTGTGTGATTTCTGTTATGGTAAACTAAGGGTTGAAAAATAAGCCATATTCTTTTATTAGCTGTGCTATATTAAAATAGGGGTGGAACGAATATTATATGTTCGTAGTATTTTGTTAAAATAGGGGTTGGAAAATAAGCCCATAAAAAAGAACGAGTCTAAATCTATGCTATGTTCAATTAGGGGTGAAAACAATGAATACACCCCCTGTGCTATGTCCGCTATGTTTAGTGGTTGAAAAACATGCTCATAAAAGAGAACGAGTTCACCCCTGAAATGGAGGTCATAAAAGAGAACGAGTACACTCCCTAAAAAAGTGTTCATAAAATAGAACAAATAAGCTCATAAAAGGGAACGAGTCCACCCCTAAATTTGACTATGTTTAATCTTCGCTATGTTTCGCAGTCTCTGTGTGATTTCTGTTATGGTAAAATAAGGGTTGAAAAACGAGCCATACTATTTTATAAACTGTGCTATGTTCAAATAGGGGTGGAACGCATCTTATGTGTTCGTAGTCTTATGTTAAAATAGGGGTTGGAAAATAAGCCATACTCTTGTATTAGCTATGCTATGTTACATAGTCTTATGCTAAGGGGTTGAAAACGAATACATCCCTGCAATGTTACGTAGTCTTATGTTTTATCTGCTATGGTAAAATAAGGGTGGAAAAAGTATGTAGACTCCATGTATTATCTGCTATGTTAAAATAGGGGTGGAAATGAATCTTATGTATTATCTGCTATGCTATGTGTTCGTGTATTCTCTGCTATGGGGTTGAAAAAGTGATCATAAAAGAGAACGAGTTTTATGTATTATCTGCTCTGCTCTATGTTCGTAAGGGGTTGGAAAATATGCTCATAAAAAGGAACGAGTTCACCCCTAAAAAATGCTCATAAAAGAGAACGTGTACACCCCCTAAAAAGTGCTCATAAAAGGGAACAAATACACCCCTCAATTGGAGGTCGTAAAAGACCGTGGGTTCACGGTTCAAGGTTCTCGATTTCCCAGGGGCTCCTGAGTTGTTCTCATATGTTGAAGATCGATCCATTTTTCTACTTCTATCTCCCGCCAAAAACTTTGTGAAAGAATAAAAATAATATTTTCTTTTGTAGTAATATAAAGAATTGTACACGAAAATGCTCAAAAACCGAGTTTTTATCTTAACAATTTATTGCGGAAAAACTTCGGACCCTCACTAGACTGAGGTATATTCCAAACAACCCGGTTGGTCCGCCCTTACGGCAGACAATCTTTAAATCATCCAATGCTCAAAACACGAAATCTATATGTATTAAGGCAAGCATACACGCATTTTTCCGAAATCCGGAATTTTTCCGAATTCCGGAATTTTTCCGAATTCCGGAATTTTTTTGAATTCCGGTATTTTTCCGAAATCCGGAATTTTTCTGAATTCCGAATTTTTCCGAAATCCGGAATTTTTCTGAATTCCGGAATTTTTCCGAATTCCGGATTTTTTCTGAATTCCGGAATGTTTCCGAAATCCGGAATTTTTCCGAATTCCGGAAAGTAAATTTTCCGATTCCGGAAAACAAAATTTCCGGAATCCGGATTCCGGAAAATTTTGGCCATCCCTACACTCGACCGTTTTGTATGCCTTTGCACATCTTCTTTTGCCTTTTGTGAAAGCAGTTTACTGTTCCATACTCGCTTTTGTTTATTCCGGTACGACTATGTAAATATTTGGACGTTACAACTCTTGCAATGTATAAAAGTGTTTTTAGAATAAATCACAATCGATATTATGTCCTAATAACATACGTAAAACAGGTTGAATTCGTGAAATGATTGAAGTTGGAGTGAGCGTAAATGTTTTCATAGTTAGAAGCCTGGATATTCAAACCCGCTTAACGTGGGGATTTAATATTGCGAAATTTGGTACGTCCTTTAGGTACACCTTGTCTCAAAAAGGTTGAGCGCATTCTTTATTGGTGTTTTGAGGCAAAAATTTTCTAAGTCCAGCTTCGGGTATCTTCGGGAAAAAGTAAGCCAGGTTCGAACCTCCAAGCCAGCCTTTGCAATCGGGAAAAAGTTTGCAGATGTGTTTTTCTTCTTTTAAATATAATAAGACTTGTTACCAAGTGTTTAAAAAAGCAACATTGATTGAAATACTTAATGATACAATATTTCGAAACCTTTTATTAATGTGAGCACTTGCTTGTTTGTCATTTAGCTCTCTATACGTAATGGAACATTTAAATACGTTAAAGAATCCTTCCATATGTAAAAGAATGCTCAAAGTTAAGAAATAGAACATAATTATCGCCTGAGTACTAAAATAAAAGTCAAAGTAGAACAAAAACAGCGTTTGTAATGGATATGAATGTCATAATTATCTTGAGATCCGTTATACATCGCTAGAAGCTTAGTTCTAGAAGTCCTTGTGTTAGCTCATTGGTAAGCTGTCGGATTTCAAATCATAAGGTTGTGAGTTCGATTCCAATCTGGGTCAATACTTTTTTTAAAATTATATTTTCCGCAATGCATGAAAAATTATATAAAATAATTACATTAAAATACATAAGTTGTTTATATATAACATAATAATTGCAGAACATAGTAATCATTATGTTTAAAATATAACATCTGAAATAATTTTCACAGTAGGTCGGTATTATATATGAGAATGTTAAATACAAGTTAGGAAAATCGTTTAATAGCAATAAATAGGTTATGTAGTGTATTTATTTGCAGCTATTTGTCATACAGATTTAACTTCTCAATATTCTCATTACAGTATGTTATTTATATTCGTGAAATACAGTATATTCCTACGGATATAGAAAGTGTATAAACAGAGTATCCGAAGTCGTATCCTGCTTCAAGACACATAACTTTTCCCGATCCCCTTAACGTCACGGGAAGAAACACAAATTCTCTTTAGAACGGAATGTCGTTATTTAGTCTGATTCGAATACGTTGAATATGCTTTTGTGTATTCATCTCCCTCTCTCTCTCTCTCTCTCTCTCTCTCTCTCTTTCGCTTTGTTTATGTGTGTGTGTGTGTGTGTGTGTGTGTTTGCGGAATATCCCAAGTTGAATACAACATTTGCAAAGTATATGAGCATCATTGTCATCGAATACCAGAAATTGAAAGTCGTGTTTCTTCAGGTTGGGTTTGCGTGTTCATGTTAGCTCACTGGTAGAGTACGGACTTGCCACTGAAGAGGTCTTGAGTTCAAAGCCTACAGCTAATTATCATTCTTTTGTTAGTAGGATTGCACAGAAATCGGATACAAGGAGTGGTTTACTTCTAGAAATATTTTCAGAAGCGTTTAGGTAGCCCTAAAAAGGGCTGTTTTCGGGAGTTAAGGCGGGGACATTAATATTGTGTCCAAGATCCTTCTGAATTTATTACACGCTCCATTCTTCTGGGCATGGAATCTATTACATGGGTGACAAATCTATCTCCTTCCCCTACCTCCAGCCATGCTTCGGAAACAAGATGCCACAGGTCATCCTGAGTTCTTGGTGGATCTGCCTCAGGCCAACTTTCCCTTAGAGTACGCTTCACTTCTGCCCACATATTTTCCATGAGATTGAGGTCTGCTCCACGAGGCGGCCAGTCGATTAAATCAATCTCAGGGTGCCCTTTCAAACCATTCCTGATCCACACGGGAAGTATGTATTGGCGACTGGTATTGTTGGAACTGAATTACACCATCAGGCTGAAATACTCGTACAGATGGCACCATGATATTACTGATAATGTCTAAGTACTGAGCATTGTTCAGATGTCCTTCAATTCTATGAAGCTGTCCTGCTTCGCGACTGGAAATCCAACCCCAAAATAGATACATGGCCACTGCGATTGCAAGCAGCCACATATCCATGGTCATATCGGGTGCCTCTCGGACGATACACAAAACGGCGTCCCTTCTTTGATGTTGTGAATATGGATTCATCTGTAAAAACTACGTTTTCCCAATTGAGACCCACATTCGCCTGTGAAAACGCGAGACGGTAAATTTTGTGGTCGTCTGAGAGTTTTTCCTTTACGGCAGCAGCACGGCCACGTAACCCAAGCTTCCCTTAGCTGTCTAGACGTCCTTAGTGGGTCTAACCGGGCTTCGTTTACTAATCTCGCATCTTGGGCTTCGGTTGACACATGCGGACGACCAGGAGATCGTAAACTACCAGTCTGACCTGTAGCACCATATTTCCGAATCCATCGCCTTCCTGTAGAGGCCGGGACACCTACTCGCCTGCTAGCTGCAGTTGCAGAATAACCTTCCAACTTCCATAAAGTAATTACTGCTGTACGTCTATCCATAGTTACCAATGTTCTGAGCTGTGAGAAGGAAGCAATAGCTAAAAGCTAGTACCTGACGTGTGATTGGTTACTTGCACGACACGCCTATTGTGGGAAACAGCGTTGCCAGATCTAGCACAATGATGCTAGATCTAGCATAATTTGCATGTCTCTAGCATCTAGCATCTTGCTTTTAGCATCCTGCCCAAATCTAGCACAATTTCAGCAAGTTATCAAAAAGCCGTAAAACCTGGAGATGAGAAAGAAGTTGGTCGTGGTAAGAAAAAGAACGGCAGAAATGTATCCTCTTCCATTGATTCATACACTCGGTTTTCTAATCCTTTAACTACGAGGCATGGGCGGAGCTATGGTGGCCATTCTCCCCCCAACTTTTTGACAACTTCACCATCTTTATTTCTGACTTCATGATCATATTTATTCCTGAAATGACAGCTCCGAGACCGACCAAAAATCTGCTCCCCCCCCCCCAGCAGACGATTCCCAACTCCGCTTATGCTGCGAAGTAATTTTCTTTCAAAATATGTAAACAAAAACTTTGCATTCATTTATGCGATATATACGCCATTGAGTCTGGCAACGACTACAGTAATTTAGTTCAGTAAAAATTTTGGTGCGTGAAGTATTGAGTTCTATCCATGCATTCTTGCTCTCTGTGTATTTTAAGTTACGTTATCGTATCTCAACTTCGTTTTTTTAACTCCTGAATTAGTAATTATGAGGATCTAGCATAATTTGACCGAATCTAGCATAAGTTCGATCAGGTTTTGGAATAATTCCGAGCTGTGAGTCTGGCAACGCTGGTGGCGAACGACTTGGTCAACGACTCGCGAAGAAATCTGAAAATGGTGCGCCGTAATAATAATATTAAAAACAGTTTTTATAAAGGAATATTAATACATACGAAAAGCTGTTTAAAGAATGAATTGTTATACTGACTTTACACGTATAAAAACATATACCATATACCAAACAGATTGAGCGATATGATGATATAAATATACCACATTGACTTGACACCTAGTCTTCCGTTTCAGGCGCTGCTATCGGCTGAAGGAATTCCACTCTCTTTTGCTAAGGCTCTCTCGTTTAGCAGCTGCTGAACCCTTATTGGCTCAGCGTGTGGGTGTGTCGGGGTGTGAGCTTTAGTTCGCATTTTTGCCACGGCTCAAGACATTTTGGCAGCACAATAGCTGTTTTGAGACGAACACTTTCGAAGTCCAACTTCGGGTATCTTCGGAAAACAGTAAACTAAAGCTGATGGTTCGAACCTCCAAAGCCAACCTTAGTAATCGGGAAAAGATGTACAGATATGTTTTTCCTTCTGTTAAATATAATAAGACATGTTGAAATGGTATTAAGTGTAGAAAAAAGTACCATTGATTGAAATACTTAATGATACAATATTTCGAGACTATGTATTCACACTCTCGTTTCGTCATTGTGATTTACATACGGAAAAGAGCATTTACGTAGGAGCTCAGTTATATTTCAGAAGCAGCTTCCGAAAAGCGGTCATATTAGCTCAGTGGTACACCACCGAGCGTTTAAATCGTGAGTTCGATACCCGTTCAGGTGAGATTCTTTTATGATATTCTACTTTCCTCAGTGCATGAAAATTATGTAAAATAGTTACATTACAATTCATCAGTTGTATATATATTTTCATATCATCAGTTGTATATATGAGTTGAATATATATATTCATATCATCAGTTGTATATATCAGTTGAATATATATATTCATATCATCAGTTGTATATATCAGTTGAATATATATATTCATATCATTTCACGACATAAGTAATTCTTATCTTTAAAATATAACCAAGTCCAAGTCTTCGTTACAGAAAACCAGTTGCAAAGACTTGTCGCATGATCATTCTATTATTTGGTCAAGACGTTGTGGGCTTAGATCGGATACGTTAATGGCCTCTTCAATGAAGGAGTTTGACATCCATCTTGAACCAGCACCTTCGTCGTTGGGAATATAGATATTACAGTTACTGTATCCACTGTCAGTGCCGGGCGCCGAAAAGAGGGGCCACACATTTCGGAGGAAGTGTGTTACTCAAGTTAGGAAAGTGCATGTGCACATGTGTAAAATAGAAGGAAAAACGTAATAAAATGTGCTCAACATTAAGGAAAGGTAGGGTTTATTTTGAAAATGTTATTGAGCTTCGTGCTAACCATGGTGGCGCTTCATAGCTAGTCTGTCGACGTCACTCATATATACGGTGACATCGTACTATACTCTCGCCCCGGGCAATGATTTTCCATGGCACTGTTCACTATAAACAAAAAAAAATGGATTCTACTATTATAGAAATAGGTATGTTAAAAATCCCACACAAGCTTATTATAAAACAAATTATAAAAGGGTCGCTGGCAAGAGCGTGTGATAAAAGGGGATCGTGATAGGAATTAGATTGAGAACCACTGGCCTAGAGTAATTTTAACCACATTTCTTATAGTTTCAAAAAGAGTGCTGTCGGGTTACCTATGGTGAATGGGAGGGGGATACATATAAAAGATTGCTAGAAAATGATCGATATTAGATTCATAGTTTTCGGGGTCGCTTAGATAAATAGTGAAACTTTCAATTTCGCTTAACTCCGATTAAGTTCTCATTAGTAGGGATGGGCACGAACGACTTTTCTTTGAAACTCGACTCGACTCGAAACAGACATCTTTGAGGTCTACTCTTGGACTCGGCGCGAAAAATATCTTCCAACTCGACTCGGATTAGAGTCAAGTCGAACCAAAACGAGCCAAATCCTGTGTGTAGTCCTACCTAGACAATACACAGACAATAATTATTCTATCATCAATTATACTACTGTTACTACAAATAATAATAATAATAATAATAATAATAATAATAATAATAATAATAATAATAATAATAATAATAATAATAATAATAATGGTTAGTAAAGGAATACTAAAAGCTAGTTGACTGCCGACGTCGGTAGTCATGAAGTCTACAAGGCAAGGACATCGTTCATTACCCTAAGCTGTAAGCGTAGGTGGACTACAGATGGTCAACTATTAACCTCTCGCCAGAAATTGGTGGCCCCGCAGCGACGATCCGTGGTGGCCCAAGTTCCATTTTGAAAACTTTACTACCAGCGGCAGAGACGCGATGAAACGCCAATGAATCACAAAATTACTCTCCCAAAATATATTAAAATGCCTATATGTGTGATTTGTTTATATTTAGGTGAATCAAAAAAACACAAAACAAATACCCCGGGGTGGACGCGAACTATCAATATTACGATTACTAGGCACGTGTTCTTCTGACTTCCCCGCGGACACGATCATAAAAAGCTTGGTTGTTGAAGGATAAATCATTGACGTCTTAATATAGCCAATCAGACAAATCCCTACATCTCGAGTTCTAGGAGGTGATACCGTGAACCTTTTCAGATTTATTGCTTTCTGGTGGAGTACTATCCATGCACAAAATTTGAGCATAATAGCCGACATGCATCTTCGGTGCCTCTTATCTTTAGTACAATTTTAACCAGAGATGGTGTGGGTCAATGAAAATTTGATCCACGACCCACCATGACCCACTATCACCCACCGCCCAAATGACCCATCAACCATCGTGATCCACTCTGACCCACCACCAACTATGAACCACTCTGAACCATTGCGACCAACTCCGACCCACCAAAACCCATCGACATCAACTCTGACCGATGACCCACGTCCTCCTCTCCATTGACTAAAGAGATTACACTTGTAATAAAACAAGACTGTGAAATTATCACTTATCGGAGTTTGAATTTCTACCGTTAATGGCTCAAGCACCTCTCTGTTACAATACTGGTGGGTCTGACCTTTACGATATATAATGGCAAAGTGTTTCTCATCTTCCGAATTAAAATGAATTTAAATTTATCATATGTAATTATTTCTTTGTTGCCTTACAGACACATTTCAGTAGAAAATAGGGTGAAATTTAAAAGTTTCGAATCAAGGAAAAGTAGACCAACGTAAAAAAAAAAAAAAAAAAAAAGAGAGAGAGAGAGAGAGAGAGAAACTAATTTTCTATATAATTAAGCATGCCGTACTAATTGAAAATGCCCATGTAATTAAGTTTAGAATACAAATTTTATGGCCATTTTTCTCTAACTTTATGGCTTGATTGCCTTATGCTCGGAACGCTCCATATATTAAACACCAGCTTCAGCAATTATAAATAGAAAGCAGTGGGTATAAAATTCAAAAAGAACTTTAGTTTGCATTACTCAATTTTTTTCTCAACTAATATCAATCGTTTTCGATTATTTTTACAAATCAACCCACTACCAATTTCCAATATATAGAAAATGCACCCCCGTCCCCCCGCTCATAAAAGACAATTTTAAAAACTGCCAGGGCATATTCTCTTTATTTTTAATAAAGAGTTATATGCTGAATTTCAGCTCTCAGTTGAACGGCTTGTGAGATACTAAATTTTTCGCAAAAATTTGGACTTCTACTCCCCCTAAGGATATGTCTTATAATGAAAGTGACACGCGTATGATCACTTCCCAGTTGGGATTGGAGCCTGATTATATACCAAACGTCAATTCATTTGACTTTGCAAGTTGACCGTGATGATTACGCAGACATAGTTACTTTCAATTTTTTATGATACATATCCTTATTTCATATGTTACAGATGATTCAAAAATATTTTTTCAAGCAGTTAGCTCCTCTAGAATCTCACAGGCTGCATCCCAAAATCCAACTCCTACTATCCTATGACAATCCAAAAGTGACTGAACTTGTTTTATTAGGAACAAATGACAAAAGAAAAATGGAGATCTTGAAAGTAAAATGTAGAAAAGCTCGGTGCCCCCAATAACTACATATTTCTCCGCCCCTTCATTCCGAACTTAAAAATAAAACTTAATTCGAATATGGTTAATTAGTGAATTTATTACACTTAAATTCCACTCACTACATGCTACAGCTACAACTATGTAACAAAAAATAACAACTGTGAAACATGTTCTGAATTACTATTACATTTCTTACGCTATTATTAAACATATTAGAATAGTAAAAGAGGATTGTTCGTGAAATAGTATATTTGCTCATGATTTTTAACTTTTTCATACGGAAGAAATAAAATATTATTCAAGTTTAAAAATTTGCACTCTGCAAATATGTTGCCCTCTAGGCAATGGGACTAATGTGGACTAATGGGAAATGCTGCACTGTTAGCGGCGCTGAAAACTTACGATTCGATTCTAATATCGGTTGATTTCGATATCTTTATGTCGCTACGTAACCACCCTGGGTGCTAATGGGAGCTTAATTGGACTTGAATTGAAAGTAGAGCTATTCACCTAAGCGACCACGAAACTATGGATTCGATACTAATATCGACCCGTTTCTAGCATTTTTGATATGTATCCCGACAGTACTCTTTTTCCAGACTGTAAGAAATATAGTTAAAATTGCTCTAGATATATCAGAATTATGTTCAAACACACACATTAATCCACTTTTATATTCTGTATAAATAGAGAGAGAGTGAGCGAGCGAGCGAGCGAGAGAGGGCGACTCAAGGCATCACCACTTCCACATTGCAAAAGCATATATCACGAATTGAATTGAAAATCTATGTAAAGACTTTCTGCTGTGGCATGCTTCATAAGGACAATTCCAGTCTGCTCACGTGACCTTTGGGGTTCATGAATTTTTTTGCGAGCGTTCCGACTTTGGATTCTCTGTTTATATCCTTTATTTATGCATCGAATAACTTTTCAAGAACATAAATGACATTCTGTATTATGAATGTTGAGAATTACTCTCTATATGACAAATAGCTGCAAATAAATACACTACATGATTTATTTATTGCTATTGAACGAGTTTCTTAACTTGTATTTACATCCTCATATATAATACCGACCTACTGTGAAAATTATTTCAGATGTTATATTTTAAACATAATGATTACTATGTTCTGCAATTATTATGTTATATATAAACAACTTATGTATTTTAATGTAATTATTTTATATAATTTTTCATGCATTGCGGAAAATATAATTTTAAAAAAAGTATTAGCCCAGATTGGAATCGAACTCACAACCTTATGACTTGAAGTCCAAAAGCTTACCAATGAGCTAACACAAGGACTTCTAGAACTAAGCTTCTAGCGATGTATAACGGATCTCAAGATAATTATGACATTCATATCCATTACAAACGCTGTTTCTGTTCTACTTTGACTTTTATTTTAGTACTCAGGCGATAATTATGTTCTATTTCTTAATTTTGAGCATTCTTTTACATATGGAAAGAGTCTTTAACGTATTTAAATGTTCCATTACGTATGGAGAGCTAAATGACAAACAAGCATGCGCTCACATTAATAAAAGGTTTCGAAATATTGTATCATTAAGTATTTCAATCAATGTTGCTTTTTTAAACACTTGGTAACAAGTCTTATTATATTTAAAAGAAGAAAAACACATCTGCAAACTTTTTCCCGATTGCAAAGGCTGGCTTGGAGGTTCGAACCTGGCTTACTTTTTCCCGAAGATACCCGAAGCTGGACTTAGAAAATTTTTGCCTCAAAACACCAATAAAGAATGCGCTCAACCTTTTTGAGACAAGGTGTACATACTGTTTCAGATACTCTAAAAGCACAAAATGTGCTAAGCATGCTACATTTAATTGTTCTGACTTTATCTCCCACATTTGATGCATTTGTTGCTTCTTTTTCTAAGCGATTGTGTACTAAAAGCAACAAACGCATCAACTTTATTAGGTGGCGACTGTCGCCGATCATTTTAAAATGAATATGGAAGAAAATAAACAGATACTCCTCATTTTGTTATAAAATTACATGACGAGCATATTTTATCTGATCCCAAACGATTATCGTCGAATACACGTGGTTAAAGGAACACTTTGATTAGCCGAATTCAAAAGACCTCAAACATTTATGCCTGTACATGCCACGTTGTCTTCATTGCCTCTGTGGCTAAGTCGGTATAGCGCGCGGCTAGTTATCCAAAGGTTGGTGGTTCGTGCCCCTCCCCTGGGGTATATTTTTAATTGTTTAAAGTGTTTTTAGACTCTCATTGATGTAAACACATTACACATATAGGCGATTTAACATATTTTGATTGAGTAAGTGTGTGGTTCATTGACGCTTATGGCATGGAGAACACACTAGACACGTTCCCCAGGTACACTCACGTCCTAAATTATTGTCGCATGTCTATAAATATGTTGTTCTAGGAATATAATTTGATAACGAATTCGTCCAGTATTTCTTTTAATGTTAGTATGTGTATAATCTGCAAAGACATGTTTTTAGCAAATTTCACGTCAAAAGAGCAGTAAATAAGAACAATAAAACGAAAATAAATTTTCTTGTCCGTTTAGCAACATTTTATTTTACTCATTATAATTTTCGTATTTATAATTCTTTTCCTATGAAATTTACCACAAATATGCATTTTCCGATTATACATATAGTATCAGTATTAAAAGTACCCTGCAATATGATTATCAAATTATATTCTTACAGGAAGACTGTTATAGATATGCGACAATAATTTTGGACATGAGTGTACATATCAGACATTTGCCTACGGGCGGACATAGACTGTGACTATCACTTGCCATCCATGTGATTTATCTCTCAGAGGTGCATAAGGCACATATTGGACACATTCCCATTTACCTGAGGCAGCACGATAGGCATATGCCTGCTATGTGATTCTGCTGTTAGGGTACTTAAAGAATGGACACACACTATTTCGAAAATCGATATAAAACGAGAAATGTTTAGGATACTTTTCGTCTCGTCTCGATTTCCATCTCCAAAGCGAGACGGTAATTTGAGTTAACCTTGTCCCGTCTTGAATGTAAAATGTTAAATCTCGTCTCAATTTTGTTTGTTTTGTTTCAGATAAGAAATGAGAAATTCCTCTTCTCGTGAACAACACTAAACAAAACCGAAATATTTTTGTCAAATGATACATTTCTGGTTGTAATGTTATGCCATGAGCGATAATAAGCTCCTAACTTTTACTCTTCTATAAGTTAATAATTATTATTCTTAGTTTATTATTATTATTATTATTATTATTATTATTATTATTATTATTATTATTATTATTACTATTACTGAAGACTTGATAGTTCAAGTATTTAAACATCCGAGTATTCAAATATCAGAAGAGAATAAAACATGTGTCATCGCCGATCAATCGCCATCAAAAATTCTAAAGTAATGAAAAGTACTAATCCTTCTTGGATCAGATTCTATTCGACTACCTCAGATAACTGGTCGAGCACCTCGACCACTTAACCACGATTATTACGCAGCATTTGATTTGTCTTTAGTTTTTTTTTACGAGTATAACACACACACCGTATTTGATTCAAAATAAAGGAGTTTTGTATTTACTTTTTTTAAAAAAAAAAAATCTGTAATGCTGATAATTTAGTGAATACAATGATCCTCCGAGTCCTCAATTACATATTCCTGTGTTTTGCCAATCAATCTGAGTATTAACAAGCTACTGTTTAGAGCGACCAGAAAAGTCTCTTTATTTAGACGAGCCGGAAGAAATAAAGCTTTAGGTGAGTGGTTTGCAGTGTAGTTTTTTCATCCGGCAACCCCTGTTCCCTTCCCACCTTCGCCATATGCGCTTTTTTAAAATGTTTCATTTACAAGGCTGAGCTCGAATTGGATGCTGCTAAATGAAAGATAACCTCCAGTTGAGAAACTCAATGATGATCTAATCATGAAAATAAAGGAAGGAAAATTAATGGAGAAAACGAGTTACAGAGTTAATTCTGTTAATGGTTCTATATTTGGTATTAACCGTTAATTTCGTGTATGTTTAAATTTTTGTTTATTGACACTATATTCTCCTCTTTTCTCCTTGGGTTTAATGTGTAAATTTCCACAAATATTAAACAAATCATGAACCCTCACTTATATTTGCAACCTAAAGAGAAATACGCTTGGTACGGGTAAGTTCTCCAACTTGTTTAAGTATTATCGAATTTTGCATTTTAAATATTTACAAATAAATTACTACTTAATAATATTTAGCATTTTAAAGTCATTTAACGAATAATGAAATCGTACAAGTTCTTCTTTCGATGTAACATTACGCATCAATAGAGATGCGAGGGCTCGGAAAAAAACTGCTTTTTTGAAAAAAAAACTCGTTTTTTTCTGCTTCGCTTTTTTTGCTTGGGAAATTTTGGGCATTTTTTGAAAATTTTGCTTTAAACTCATAAAGCAGACTTTGATTCGCTTCTCTACAACAACAACAACAACAACAAAAAAACTTATTTTATAGTGGTTGATGCAGATAATACGAAACCTCGAAAATAAACCATGAATTTCAAAAAGATATTTTACAATTTTTAACATATTTACATTATGAATTTCAACGGATTGACCAATATGTGTAATAATATTTTAACCTCTTATATACAATACGTACTTTAAAAAATGATAAACAAATAACTAGCAAAATTTTGTATTATTTTTACTTCAGAATATCACACCCTCTTTTTGAAGCAAAATAAAGAAAAACATGAGAGAAATCTGCAAGCCAAGAGCTTCGTTTCAGGTGGTTGTGTACATTCTTGAACTTTTTCAGTTAAGTTTTAACTTTCGTATACATTGTATGAATATTTCGATCAAATTTTTTAGTGATTGATCACATACGTAATAATCTGTTACCACCTATCAGGTGCTTCAGATCTGCAAAATCGGTAAAGCTCCAAATTCTGTAATGCACTGACTGTTCCATAAGCTTGTTCAGAATCGGGAAAGTATCGAATTTTGTGTTCATGGATCATATACGTAGTAGACGGTTCATCTGAGGTATTGTTTACTAGGCTGTAGAATATATAACCACCATCACGGTTTACCCAGTCCTGAAGGTTTCTGAATTTTTAACAAGAAAATTCAATATATCGTTACGAAACTTTTTTTTTTACAAGAAAGAACAACTATGGAATATATTTAAAAAGAGTGAAAAAATCAATCACTGTTCCAATTCACAAGAAAGACGACAAAATTGATTGTAATAATTATCGAGGCATTTCTTTTAACATTCTATTAATAAGATTGACTCCATACGCAGACGAAATTATTGGAGATTATCAGTATGGATTTAGTCTAAATCGACCAAATATTTACCATTCGACAAATACTCGAAAGGAAATGGAAATATATTACCCAGTACATCAACTGTTTATTGATTTTAGAAAGGCTTACAACTCGGTTAGGAGGGAAACACTGTACAACATTCTTACAGAACTTGGAATACCGAAAAATCTAGATTTATTAAGTGTTTAAATGAATCCCAGAGTAAAGTCAGAGTAGAAAAATGCGAGCTTCCACGTCGAGATTGGCCTGAAACAAGGGTATGTGTTATCGCCGTTATTATTCAGCTTTGTTAAGGAGTACGCTATAAGAAAGATCAAAGATAGGAACCAGGGCCTAGAGTTGAATGGCATTCACCAGATTATGGTGTATGCTGATGATGTAAATGTGATAGGAGAACAATCGAAAGAAATGCAGAGGACTTTTTAAACGCTTGCAGGGACATGAGTAAATGCAGAGAAATCTAAATACAATGAAGTTCACAATGATTGTAATACAGCAAATTATGAATGCGTTAAAATATCAATTAATACTTTCGACACAATAGATACTTTCAAATATCTTGGATCAGTATTACCAGACCAAAATCATACACACAAAGAAATTAAATGTCGACTGAAATCAGGAAATTCTTGTTATTATTCAGTTCAAAACACTTGGTCGTCGCGAATTCTGTCAAGGAGTTTAAAGCTTAAAATATATAATATGATAATCATGCCCGTTATGCTTTATGGTTGTGAAACGGTCGCCTACGCTGAGGGAAGAAAGCAGACTGAAATTATTTGAGAATAAATTCTGAGACGAATATTTGGACCCAAGAGGAATGGGAATGGGGAATGGCGGAAACTTCGTAAGGAGGAACTACATAATTTATACGGTTTACCAAACATCGTTAGAGTCATCAAGTCTAGGAGGCTCAGGTAGGCAGGTCGGTTCAGTTCGTCTCGAGCTACAGTTATGTTTATTGATTAGTGAACAGGCTAATAAGTAGAGTTTCGTCCAGTAACCAACCGGTAATTCTGAAACTTAATCTAGGTGGCAGCACAGCCGGATAGGCCTACTAGTCACTTCGAACACTTGCTAACGAGCGTTTTCCAATGGAAGTACGGGACTCAGGATGTGTGCTGCCCTACCTTTTTGAAGCCAGCAAAAAATGGAAGAAGGATGACTATATATCCAGAGTATCACAGAAGACCACGAAAAACCGACTGAATTTTTCATTACAATGTTGACCAGTGGTTTGAAATTCCACAAATATGTTTCCCATGGATGACAGAATTGTAAGAGCAACTGAGTCACTGGAAATGTCAGGAGAGCTTTTCGAGAAGCGTTTTTTACGTAATCCTTATAGATTAAAAAGAAAGAAAAGCCGTTAGGACTGACATAGAAAATATTGGACGAAGCTATGGATAGTGAAGAATATACGAATACCATTTAATAAGTAACAAAGCACTGGCTACAATTATATTTTTGGGACTAGGCCTTAAGTTTTAAGCCCGAGTGCGGTAATTCTGTGGATTTCTTAGTTTATGGAAATTTTAAAAAATAATCCATGAATTAACCGCGCGGGGCCATGAAATTCGTGGGTTATTTAATACCCCTTTCGTATATGCTGAGTGCCAAGCTTATACAGCAAGCCCACCTCTGTCAGAGAGGTACCAATAAAAGAGGGCACGTAGTCCAGGCTGGTGACAACAGTGAAGCTTATCGCACTGTAAACTTAATAAATGTGTGTGCGTGTTGTGTGTTTGTTAGTGTAACTACTAGACGAAACGCTGCTCGAAACCGAAGTTTCGTGTTTGTGGAATTGGGACGAAACGATACAACACGTGGTGGGATTGGGACGAAACGACACGACACAGGCAGGTCATGTAGCCAGAATGGAAGAAAGTAAGAACGTTTTCAAAGTTTTAATTGGAAATCCAATCGGAAAACATCCATTAGGAAAACCTAGGCCCAGATGAGAGGACAATATTAAGATGGATGTAGCAGAAATAGAAATACAGAGTAGAAACTGGGTTGAATTGGATAAAGACAGAAGTCAATGGAGAGCTTTTGTGACCATAGAGAAAGAGAGAGAGAGAGAGAATACATTTAAATAAGCACAACAAACATGATTGAGTGGTTAGCTTTCGCGCTTCTATCGTGAAGTCCGGGATTCAACTCCGCGTTCGACCATTTTGACAAGTTTTTCTTAATTCCATCTGTGAATGTAAAGATAGTGTGTGTATTGTGAGTCCTGGCCGACTTCCTTTCTAATCGTTTTTAAATCTCTGTTATTACTAATTACCAGCAGTGATAGATTTCCGAAGAGGGTTAGGGTGGAGATGTCTTTCGGATTGAAGCCTCTTCCCCGAAATTACGGAATTTCTAAAACAAACTTAATATTAGTTTTGCCTTTACTCATAAACTTCAAGCTGTCCTCAAATAAAAAATTAGGAATTTTTAGAAAAAAACTAAGCATTAATAAGAAAAACACTCCCAAAATACTTTTCTAAATCCGCCACTGATTATCAGTATAAAATGGTCTTCAAGGTTGTATCTGTAGATTATAGCTGAATATACAAACGAAACGAAATATTTGTTATGCCTGTACTCATAAAGTTAAGCTCCTCTTAAATAAAAGTTAAAAATTTTTAGAAAAAAAAAACAAACATTATTCAGAAAAAAAAACCTTCCAAATATTTTTCTAAATCCGATACTGATTATTTCTATCAAATGATATTCAAGGTTGTGTCCGGAAGATTATTGTTAAATCATGGGAACCGGTCAAAACCCCCACAGCCAAAACCCCCACACTCAAGAAATGTCAAAACGCCCACACAAACGGTCATAACCCCCACACAAATGGACAAATCTCCCAAACGCACGAACGGTCAAAACCCCCACAGCCAAAACCCCCACACTCAAGAAATGTCAAAACGCCCACACGATCGGTCATAACCCCCACACAAATGGACAAATCTCCCAAATACACGAACGGTCATAACCCCCACAGCCAAAACCCCCACACTGGTAGTCGGTCATAACCTCCAACGGTCATAACCCCCGCAGAAATGGACAAAACAGCCACACATAGCAACGGTCACAATCCCCACATAAATGGACAAAACCCCCACACAAATGGACAAAACTCCCACATGCAGAAATAGTCACAACTGCCACACAAATGGACAAAACCCCCACACAATCGGACAAATCTCCCACACTCTGAAATGATCCTGGTTGCATGTATTGCCCTTGTACTATTTAATAACATTTTTTATTCCAATTAAACTGATGTTGCAACTATTCTTCTTGGGCGTCATAAAGAGCCGCAACAAAGACGTGGAATGACGATCATTTCAGAGTGTGGGGGATTTGTCCGATTTTGTGGTTGTTTTGTCCATTTGTGTGGCAGTTGTGACAATTTCTGCATGTGGGAGTTTTGACCGTTTGTGTGGGAGTTTTGTCCATTTATGTGGGGATTATGACCGTTGCTATGTGTGGCTGTTTTGTCCATTTGTGTGGGGGTTATGACCGATTGTGTGGGCGTTTTGACATTTCTTGAGTGTGGGGGTTTTGGCTGTGGGGGTTTTGACCGTTCGTGCGCTTGGGAGATTTGTCCATTTGTGTGGGGGTTATGACCGATCGTGTGGGCGTTTTGACATTTCTTGAGTGTGGGGGTTTTGACCGTTCGTGCGTTTGGGAGATTTGTCCATTTGTGTGGGGGTTATGACCGTTTGTGTGGGTGTTTTGACATTTCTTGAGTGTGGGGGTTTTGACCTAGACCCTAAATCATTGCAAAGCTACAGTATAACGGAAATGTGGAAGTACGCTCTGATAGATATATTGAAAAACATACGCTCTGATGGATATATTGAAAAACGTAAGTTTAATTATGTGCTAGAAGCTAGAGTACTAAGATCTAAGGAGTAGTGTTGTAAAAAAAACGTTTTTTTTTTCTGTGAAGTCTTTTTTTAATAAAAAACATCGTTCTTTTTCATGTTTTTTTTCAAAAGTCTGTTTTTTTTCTGGCAACTATTATTTATTGATTTATGTTGCAGATTATTGAAACAATCAACAGAACTTGAGTCGAAGCTCGTAACTTACAAATCGTTTGTTTCTTTGAACCTATACGAGCAAAATTGTGTGATTATTCCTTTCGGTCCCAGGTCATTTTTGGCGTTTTTCTACATTTCCAGTTAGTGACTTATTGCTCAAAAACTATTCATTCGATTGATATGGTTAAGGCCTTTTTTTTAAGAAAACGGATGTGGCTATTTTTTGGTGTAAGTTCCATTGCAGTGTTACCAACGAGTGGGAAATTATTGAGGGAAATGTAGGGGTGAAAATTTTTAAAAAAATTCCCTAACCGAATTTCATAAATTTTTTGTATCTAGCACCACTGCTGTTATATGGGTTCAAGTCACCTCAACAAATCTTTGGTGTGTTGACAAGGTACAGTGAAATCCTGAAGTCGCTGGCTTCCATTCAAAGAGGGAAAGAAAAAAATTCTGTCATACACATGAAATTTTGACACTTTTTACGCCTCAGAGGCAAAAATCAAATATGCCGGATACAGCTTCTCTAATTATCCTATTGAAAATTTTCATGGTGCGTTCTGTAGGCAAGGAGGAAGCTTTCAGGTAGTGGTACGTTCGTCTCAATGTATCCAGTAAGAGGGCAATAATAGAAGGGAAAAGGGAAATTTTCCGAATTTTTCACCTAATAGCGGGAATTAATTGTTTTGGCTGGAAACGCTGCCATCAGACAGACGAAAGCTATTTAAAAATAAACCGTAGTACTCGAAGAATATATCCTACAAGTATCATGGCGATATATAACAAAGTAAGCATGAAATTAAAAAAAAAATCTCATTCTACCTCAGAAATTCACAATTTTCTTACCATTTCCAGAACATGGTTTATTATAAACCTCAACTGTACTTCCCCTAATTATTCTAGTGAAACTTTTTATGGTGCACTGTGTAGGCTAAGGATGAGGCTGTTAGACACTGGTACATTTGTTCGAATGTAGTCAACAAGAAGGAAATAATAGAAATAAAAAAGGGAATTTTTCCCAAAATTTGCCCCTAAAATCTGGAATTAAATTTTTTTGTAGCTAGCAACACTACTCTCAGACATACACAAACTATCTTAAAATAAGCTTTGGTATCCCTATAATATATCCTACACGTTTTGTGACGATATCTAATAAAGTAAGCATGTCAATAAAAAATATCTCATTCTACCTTTAAAAAAAATTACAGTTATCTTTCCAATTAGAAAACAAGGTCCATTGTAAACCTCAACTGTACTTCCCCTAATTATCCTATTGAAACTTTCTATAGTGCGTTGTGTAGAGCAAAGGCGGGACTTCCAGATACTGGTACGTTTGTTCCGATATAGCCAACAAGAGTTAAATAATAGAGACAAAACATATAATTTTTCCAAAATTTCCCCCTAAAATCTGGAATTAAAATATTCTGTAGCTGGCAACACTGCAACCAGACAGACGCAAACTATCTTAAATTAAACATTGGTACACCACTAATACATCTTACAAGTATTGTGGCGATATTTAAGGAACAAAGCTTCTAATTACCAAAAATATATTACGGTAAACAGAAAAATAAGGAAAAACTAGAAAATCAAGGGCTAGAACATAAATACGAATTTTACGTGCGTCCCCTAATTACCCCATTGTAACGATCTGTACTTTCGTTTGTTAAGTAAGGACAAATGTTCGATTGGCGTAAGTTGACTTGCACTCGGACGTATAGCTACGGATTTATAAACAAAAAATTCTAATTTTTTGCCCAAATATAGGAGAATTTTAATTTCCCTAATTGGCAACACTGCGCGCAGGCCCGTCCAATTGATGCCAACAGTTAGGCATCTATCCGAGGTATCTGCCTGGCAAGTCTTAAGGATGTCTTTCTACAACGAAGGAAGCTACAGGGGAAAAAAGTAAAGGAAATTCGAAATTAGAAAATTCTCGAATTTTTTACTGGGGTGAAATTTGAGAAGAAAATTCGACACCAGAAGAAAAAGAAATTAATATGATAAACTATAGTCCAACCACATTTTGCAAGAATAATATCCCGATATCTTAATTAGTGTCCTAAACAAGTGACACACCTGTGTGTGCCACTTTGGCCACCTGGGCCACCGAGTACACATTTGATTACATTTTTTTTTTTACTACTAACTCGTGTTGTTGTAGTAGTTATAGTCTCGACTAATAATAATATCGTTGTAAACAATAACTTTATAAGGAAAATTTTCTCTCCTTTTTACATCTTAGTTCCAACATTGTTGGTGAGAAATGTAGGGTGTTTCAAAATAAATTTTGGGGTTTTAAGTCTTCGTAGTACTTATTACATTTTACGTACAATTATAAGCAATGCATGAAGTAAAAGAGCACCTCAAACAGTCTTTGCTACAAGTGTTCAATGTGAGATTCATTCATCACACGGCACACATCTAGCCGATAGGCGAGAAAGGCTCATAAACTTTCCGTCATATGGCACAAAACACATTCAATTTAGGGGAGTTTCGTTTCAATTGTACCATCTCCTGAGGATTTGCTGACGGCCAGATGCAAACATTATGAGTGTTCACATTAGCTCTTAGGTGAAAAGTCGATTTATCACTGTAGACGACACGATCCAAAAAATCTTCATTGTTATGCAGGAATATTTCACTTGCGAAATTGGCACGTAAACCGTAGTCTGTAGGTTTTAGTCCTGTAGCAACTGCAAACAATAAAGACGTAGTTGCAAGCGTCTCCTTAATATTCTTCACACAGACGGTTACACTGTACAGGTTCAGTCTTTACTAAAACACAAAAAGCTTTCTGCTCTCTAGTCTCCAACTTTGCTACTTGCTCTTTCTAACGGCAGACAGAAGAAACAATGCATGTACATGCGTGCGTACAAAACTGTTTGAGTTGCTCTTTCATCTGATATAATATTTATAATTGTAAGTTAATTGTAATAGATACTACAAAGTTTCAAAACCCTAATATTAATTTTGAAATACCCTGCATTACTTCAAATTGAGTCATCCTATATTCAGGTCCTAGTCAATTTGTCGCCTCGTGCAATGGCATAATTTTCCGCCTCCCCCTTTCTCCAGAAAGAACAAATCTTAGAAGTCATGATTTTAAGTATGCTACTCCAGCATGAACAACAAAGGTGAGGGTAAGTACAGGCGCACTCAGAAAGGCTTAAATACTTACTAAAAATGCAATTCCGTTGTCTGTTTTTTTTCTTGAAATGTTAATCTATTATGATAATGAAAGATAAAGCAAACACACCTGCTGAGGAAAGATGGTAATCCTTTTTATAGAATTCACTATCGAGCTTCAATCTCAATGTATCAGTTTGCAATTCCAGTGCAACTAGCTCTTTTATCTTTATTTCTTGATTTTTTTTCTACATCTTCTAACATTTTTTTTAAAAAAAACTTATTTCTATCTTCAATGATAAGGAACTTGCTTTTGACAAAAACAAGACTACTTTCATATCAAAACTGTGATAACTTACTAAATGGAACAGATATTCACTACTATTCGAGAATTGAATTCTTGCATTTGACAACAATCAAGCAATTTGTGCTCGGACTTATTCGACCATTTGCTTTAGCATTGTCCATGTGGCCTTAAACTAATGCAACCTAAACATAATTTATGAATGTAGTATTCAAATAGAAGGTCAGCTTAGTAAATGTAACTACCATCATCATGAAGTCTGTTTCCAACAAGAAATACTGAATTTAAATAATATACTTATGACAGATTTTGCCGGACCATCCAAGCTTGCCGTTCCACGCAAATGCACGTGTTGCATATATACAGTGGCGTATTTAGGAGGGCTTCCGGGCTTAAGCCCCCTCCCCGAAATCGTACTTACTATAGTAAAGTATATGAAATATCTTGCAGAATTTTCACATTTTCAGGCAAAGCCCCCACCCGAAAGTTAGCAAAGCCCCTCCCGAAACAAAATCGTAAATACGCCACTGCATATATGGTAGAGCCGGCTCTGCATATCATATATATCTAGTCGACAAATTATTTGTATATGACATTTAGAAAAATACTATTAGGCAAATTAGTATTAGTTTTTACCTTTAGACAAGTTATTGGAACTTTATACTGTTCGTGACATTATTTTCGTACTTATTAAAGGCCTGCTTTCACGAAAAAACAAAATTTCATTTCTACTTTTATTTCTTAGTTGATATTGATGAAAACTGCTGAAACCCGAATTGTTAATAGGTATGGCATTCATGTAAATTGTAAAATATTTGTAGCGTATCAGTATCTAGCGTTTAATTTATGTTGCATTTTACGGTGATTATACCTACATAAAAATATTTCATACTTAAATAGACGTAAGATGCATTACAAATGACTATTTAAAAAAAAACGAAATTTAGAAAAAAAACGATAGGCAATGTTTTTTTCTAAAAAAACGTACATTTCTGAAAAAATACGAACCGTTTTTTTTTTCTATTTACAACACTACTAAGGAGTGAAACACGGATGACTAAAAAGAAATGATCTAGAAAAGAAAAAAAAATGTCGATAATTCAGAAGTTAAAATAAAGTTAAATAGCTTCTAAAATTGCCTTCAAATACTACGTACTTTATGTTTACTTTAATTCATAAACCATGTGCTCCATCCATCATGATGGTGAATTCCAGAGCGAAATATGGCATTTAGGTCATGTAATCATATTTAACTTTAGAATATACTTTAAGAAAGCTATTTAAACAGAAAAATCATGAAAATGAAAAAAGCCAAAATTTCCAAAATTCTCGTTTTCCCCCCAAAAAGCCAGCTTTTTATGTGCAAAAAACCATCAATTCAAAAAAGCCGGCTTTTTTGCATCCCTACGCATCAATCAGTGGCGCCGAAACCAAGGAGCTCAGGCCCTGTTAGACCCCCAACATTTTCATTAGGAGCTGGGTTCTTCTCCTGAATGCAATCCATACATTAATTGATTTGCAGATAGGACTACTATTAATCGTTTTCAAACTCAACGCAAGGCTTTGCGTTTACTTTAGAAAAATAAACTAATACATATACCGCATAATATGTCCTATATTATTTGATACGCATATATGTATAGTAATTTGAAGTAAGTTAACGTTATATAATCCCTCATTTGAATTAATTATAAGATTATTTAAGTTCCCCGACTGTTATCTTCTCATCGGTGCCTCGGTGCTTCTGGTATTTTTTTCTGGTATTGTGCTGTTTACTGTGAGTACAAGTATCCGAAGACTTCCTTTTGACATTTCGTCTGCCAGCGTTTCTCCTCACTCCTGCAAAAAAACACACTTTACGATTTGTTCTTTTAACAGATGGGGCAACTTCATGCTGCTGTTCTAGCTACTCTACCTGGCGTAATTAATCTTGTAGCGGGCGTTAGTTGGTTTGCCTAACTCACAGACTTTGTACCTCGAGAATTTGTGTGGCCCGCTGTACACAATTACTTTACGTTTCCTTTTTATTAAATATGAGTAAATGAAATTTAATCATAGGCGTTTCAGATGTATTCACTGAGTGACTAGTGAAATCCTTATGCTACTTTTAACTTGTCGTGTAGTACGCCCACTAACATTACGATATAACGCACCCCACACGTAGATAAATTGTACTATTTAACTTGCATTGTAGAGCTTGGTGAAACCACATGTCTGCAACTAGTGACAATTTATTCCACTTTTCAAAGGACGAGTCACTCAAATCGAAATGAGCACTGTCAAGTAGAAAGTTGTGTTAGGGTATAGTTATATTTCTGCAAATCCCTCTGTTAAAGAATACTCTCTCTTCTACGGACAAATGTCTCATAATTTATCAAGAGAATGAAATGAGGTGAAATGAAAATTTTGAAACTTAAAGTTGAAGACTACACCACTTGAGCTTCAACTCTATAGTCTAAAGGTGTTGTTCTCTAAGGATTGATATAACAGAAGTTATTATAAAATGAATTAAAGTGTTGGCTATAATGTATCCATCTGGCTTTGACTAAATTATGTAGTTCCTTTTTTTAGGATTTCTAATTAAAAACTCACTCCTCATGAAATAATAATTTGGTTTAGAAATGATTGATAGCATCGGAACACACAAATAATAATAATAATACAATATATAGTTACATTGAAACACAAAGCAAATATTTCAAGGAGTGATTAATCTAACTGAACTTCAAAGATAAAGATGAATTTTCAGGTATGTGAAAATAACAGTAGTATGAGGAGCTTTGAAAACGTTATGTTGTTTTCCAGCTGAAATTGCAATCTATATACAAACTACAAGAATTTCAGTTAATTTTGATGCCTATTTTTTTTACTCTCCTCTCCAGACTATCATCGTCTGCTGATTCACACGTGTTAGTAACGTCGCAAAAGTACAAATCGATTCCCTTGCTCTGGTTGGACGGGCTGAAAGTTCGAAGGGAGTTGCGTGGAGTATTCTGGCAATTCGTTGCTACGTCCTCTGTTCACTATCGATGCAGGACTGTTCTCAAGGGCATACGTATCTCCGTGAGATATTGAGCGATGCGACCGGAGAGTCCACATTGCATTTTTTCTTTTATAGCTCTCTAGAGAAATTAATATTTATAGTGGTCCTACAAAATGCACTACAATTAAAAGACCACGGTATCAATTGGTGTAGGAACAAGAATACATATTATTTTACACTATTATTTTCCTATATTAGCAAACGACGTATTTTATTCTAAATGCGAATTCAAATTTTAAGTTGAGAAGCTAAAATGAAGTTCAATATGCAAAGATACCTCAAGGAATTTGAAAATCAAAATTTTATGACGGATATTTTAATTTATCTTTAATATACACAACTTTAATTTTGAAATGAATTCTTTCAGTGTAGGCTTAAAAAGGTGGGGATGATGAGAATGAATGAAATGATGGAATTAAGAAAATGAGTGGAAATGGAAGAACCTAGAGAAAATCTATGAACACGTTGTTTGTGTACCACAAAGTTCACTTGTCGCGAGCTGGGATCAAACAAGGGACCTGACACGCCAGAGATGAACGCTGCACCACTGAGTGACCGAAGGTTCATAATTTTTGTATTGCAATACATCCGTTAGGTCGTTTTTTCCTTTTTTACAAATGATGTTTTGCCGTTGTTGATAAATTGGAAAACATCTCAGAACATAAATTTAAAGTGTATGTGTGTTTATTGCCGTAAAAGCAACGTTTCAAACTAATAATATGAGAGTTGTTCATATCCATTCCTGTAAGACTTCCCTTTTATATTATCCTTCTATCTTTCACGTTGGCCTACTGAAATGTCTGTAAAAGGCTTCCAAACTAAAGATCCATATTCTCTGCGCATCCTTTTCATGTGATTGAAGTCTCCCGTTATTCTTAGAAAGCTACCGGCGGGAGATTATGTGGTACGAATCTCACGATATAGGTCCATGTCTCATATAACCTCGCTGCTAAAAGTCGCTCTAAACTCTAATCTAGACAACCAACCTTCTTAGGAAACCCGATTTTATTACCCATATAATATTCAATGTCTAGGTACTGTAAAATTCCAAGTTTTAAAACTCTCTTCGTACCATTTCCTTTTATATTTCACGAAATAATTTTCTGCAAGAACAACTAAAACTACTACTAAAAATAATAATAAAACCGAAACCCTGCACCTTATACTCGGTGCATAATCATGGAACGTTAGACAAGAAATATCAATTTAAGACCCGCTTACACACGAGCGCTTAGAAAGGGGGAACGGTGTGGTGCATTCGCGTTCCACTGTTTCAACATCGTATTAAGTGAAAGTTGGTTTAGTTGATTTTAAATTTAACGTCCAGTTGAGCAGCGAGGCTATATGAGACGTGGACCTACTAACTAACGTGGAATCCGAACCACATGATTACGTGAAAGTGTTCAAAGGTGTGTCATCACTTGTGTACCGTGTGTCATGCAGTTTCTCAGATGTTTTGAATGAAGATGATCCTTTTCTTATTTAAAGCAGACGTGAGCATTATAAAGATATCTGCACATTGCGTAGTAAACTGATGTAGTGAAATTTTATATACAGGGTATGTCCGTGATGCTGTGCAAAACTCAGCAGGATGACATATGTTCCCAAAAGAAGTAATTTAAGGATAGTAACGAGCATGGACGCCCGAAGGTGGGGCAGGGTGGGGCCCGGACCCACGTTTGTCTGACGAAATTGTGTACGTATTATAGCAAACCACGTATATTAAATACCAGAAATACCAGACGTAATATAGAAACCATGGAGATGAGTCCCCCTCTAGAAAATGTTCTCCGGGCGCACCTGGGAACTAGTGTCCGGAAATGCGTCGTTTTGGAGATAGGGGCCGCCGACTATTTGTCGCAACGCTACAAAAATTGTCATAACTCCAGAAGGAAATGTCGGATTAACGTCCGGTCACAGGCAGTGTGCATTATTTTTACCTGCAGATTTCAGTAATGTTGGAATGGATTGAAACCAAGGGCGGTGCAAGGGTAGCCCCCAAAGATATATAGGATAATTCGAACGTCTGCAACAAAGCATGTGACGAGAAATTGGTAACTATGTTCTTTACAGATGTTTCGGATAATCATGATGCCACGAGCTTAATTATGAGCTGCACACATTAGTATACTGTGAAAGGAAGAGGTACGTACGTAATAGTGACTGTGCACGTGGGAAAGATTTAGAGTGGGGGTGGGCAATCACAAAAGAATGAATCCAAAGTGAGAAACTACTACTAGCACATGCAGCAGTACAATAATTACACGGAAGTAGTGTGAAAGAAAACCGTAGCAGGACGGCCCGCACAGACCAACACAAACAATTGTGGGAAGCTGGTTCGGTGCAGGACGTCTTATGTGTGCAGAAAACGGAAAATGAGACAGCGCAAACAATGGCTGCAAAATCCCTTGGGTATCGTACAAAAAGAAGGCGAATACGTTTGGCACAAAGCACCGAGCAAAGCCATGAGACACTGCTCGTAACAAGAAGCCAAATAAACTCTACCGTGTAAAGATCGTAAATGTACTGTACATGAAACATTGAGACTGTACTTAGTACGTGCAGTTTCACAGTAGATGTTCAAAATGACGCCTCTGGCGTTGATGCATGCATAACAGCGTCGGAGAAAGCTTTGTCGTACACGCGCAAATATCTCTGGAGTTGTTGCAATGACGTCACTTGCAGCGAGGATGTGTGCCAGGAAGTAATTTTCGTTTTTGGTAGACAAGGCTCTTCATGTAGCCCCACGAGAAGAAATCAGGAGGGGTGAGGCCCGGCGAACCAGCGGACCATGTACGGGACTCTCTCGCCCAATCCATCTATCAAGGAATGTTTAATCGAAATAAACATGAGAAACAGCAGAAAAGTGGGCTAGCGCTCCGTCATGCTGAAGCCACATCTACTGTCGAACAACAAGCAGGACAGTTTCTAATAATTCTGGAAGCGTATGCTGCAATAACACTTCGTACACTGGTACAGTTAAGCGTGGAGGAAGGAGATAGTGACCTAGGAAGTAGTCACCAAAGATTCCTGTTCATATATTGACTGCAAATTTCTTTTGATGGCTCTGTATAATTGTGGCGTGACGGTTTTTTGCGGCCTACACGCGAATATTACGACTATTAAACACACCGTCTCTGGTAAACCGGGCTTCATCAGTGAACAATACCGAGGCATGTAACTGAGGATCGGCCACACAACGCTACACAGCCCTAACAGCACAAGATGTGCTAGGCGTGTGTCATTTAGGTATAGCAGCTACTTTTTAGGTACCCGACACTTGGCACATATGATATAAAAATGCTAAGTATGTACTTCAGCAACCAACTGTTTAAGGTACTTGTTACACATACTTGATATTTTCGACTATGTACCAAATTTCACAGAAGTAAATGCCCATGTTAAGCGAGTTTGCATATCCAGACTCCTAACTATGAAAACATTTACGATCACTCCAACCCCTATCATTTCACACATTCAACCTCTTGTATATAAGTTATTAGGACGTAAAATTGAATGTAGTTTATACGAAAAAAGCTTTTATGCATTGCAAGACCTGTAACGCCCAAACATTCACCACGAACTCATTAACGTATCGACATAAAAAAAAAGTGTGGAGCAGGAAACCACTTTACACAAAAGTCTAAAGAAGCTCAGTGAAGACGTACTAAATGGTCGAGCGGTTTGGTCAATAGCCTATTAAAGAGAAGTTTATGTGTTCAAACCCAGTAGAAAGAGTTCTTTTTCTTAAAAGTGTGTTCCTATTTTCATCAGAGGACTGAAAACATTTCTTTGAATAAATCTTTGGCAACTACTTTTCTCTCAAATTCGATTAGAAGGGAACATTATATGAATTGCAAATCTATAATCCAAAGCTGAAAACAGAACATTAAGTATGTTCAATATCTCATTATTATCCTTTGATTTGTAATGAAAAACTAATTATTAGCATTGACGATTTCGGAAGATTCTCCCCGGGTAATGGTCAATATATGAATGAGAGAAAACTGATAAAACATTATTAGACCACTTTGAGCATGATCGAAGATATGGCCACGAAGGGGGAAATTTACGTCAACATGGTCTCAAATTCTCCCACATGTCATGCCCTGAAATCATCGCTGTTTTAAAGGTTTTCTTGACAAATTGAATATTACATTTTAAAGGTGTTCTTAACAAATACCTAGGTAGAATATTACATTTACTTCTCGTTCTTCGTTTTGAAATAACAAAATCATAATTTTAAAGATAATTATAATACGATAAGCATAGAGATTTATAGAACTAATGAAGTAAATATTATTCTGTAAGTTATCGATTTCTAGTCGGATTAAACTAGAATATTCGTTTGCATCGCACCCCAAAGTAAATCCTCTATATATATATATAATTATTACTGGAAAGCATGTTTTACTCCAATTACTTAATTAATATTTTAAATAATATATATTTTATTGTAATAGTTGTACTATTCAATGTCGTATACACTTCATTTCCCAAAGCAAAACCTCGCAAATATGTAGTAGGCTAGTGAGTATACGTAAATACTGCATCGCCTGATTTGAAACTTCGTACTTTAAATAATAATAATAATAATAATAATAATAATAATAATAATAATAATAATAATAATAATAATAATAATAATAATAATAATAATAAAGATAAAACCATAGCCATATCTTACAAGAATTTCAGGCTTACTCAATAAATGAATTCAACGTGGTCTCTATTCGAAGCTCTATTTATTCGAATCTGATAGAAATACAAAGAGAAACTTCGAGAACAGGTAAAAGAAAAATGTTACTTTGCTGGGAGCCTTAGACACTTTGTTTTTTTTCTTTAAGTTAATTGATTCAAAAAACGTATCTGAGTAACTTGTCTCTATTTTCTACTCGGTTAAACACGTTTTACAGTCATTTCCTTTAAGCTTCAACGACAGGAACACGAATACAAGAACGTCTGGAACAGTTAATTTTACAAAGTTCCCCCACCAGGAATCGAACACAGGACTCTGTACACCAAAAGTACACGTGCTAGCCACTAGACCAGCGGTAAGAGCGAGTGAAAAGCATTTTATATTGCCTGAAGTTTATACCTATTTCACCCTAATGTAATGTGTCTACTGATTTTTTAATGTTTACCGTATTCGTTACTTTGAGGAATGGTGTATGTTATTGATATAGGCTCTCTATTACTTATTTGTCCATAAATATTACATAAATTATCAGAATTATTCATGATCTTCCATAGAAATTCACTGGTGCATGCGCAGCAGAAACAGAAGAATACAGTTTACTGATATTAGTCCGAATGCAAATTTGTAACAGGCTGTCAGAATTCCTTAATGGAAGCAATGGTTCCCAACCTGAGGACGCGCAGCTTTCTCTTGGTTAAGCATGTAGAGGGAGTATGGGGGCGAAAGCTACTGTTAGAATTGAATTGTGATATAAATGAATAAAGCACCACTTATAACGACTCTTTAAAATTTAGCTTGACAATTTTATAATGACCGTTTAAAAAAATAATACTGCACTAGGAGGGTATGCTAAAGTCTTGCTGGAAATAAATATAAATACCTGAGATTATTATTATTATTATTATTATTATTATTATTATTATTATTATTATTATTATTATTATTATTATTATTATTACTACTATTATTGGTCTCCCATTTTTTGGCCGAGATGTGAAGTATTCACCAGTTTCTTCATACAACTAAATCAATTTCTTCACTGTTTTCTTGTCACAGCCCATACCCCTAGCTATCTGAATGCCAGTTTGTTCCATAGTTTCTCGACCTATGATTTCCCCTCGCATAGTAACAGATAGTTTTCTACACCCTTTAGATCAAGGCATTTTGACAGCCTGTAGAAATTTGCATTGTGATTCGTATTAGCAACGACAGTAAAGTGGATCTTTCTGATTCTGCTGTGCATCATCAGCATCATTATATCAGAAGTATTTCACCATTACCAGCGGGTTACTTACCGCGGCTGAGAAGCTGACATGCTCCACGATCTTCTATTAACCTTTCCATCTTCACATACGATTTTTCTGTATTGATATCGCCAATACCCTAATTCTTCTTATCTATAGTCTAATGCGTCCCCTCTCTCTTTCCTGCCACCATACCCTCTAGCTCATCCCTCATGATACAGTTCCTTCTTAACAAATCCCAAACAGTTTATTTTCCTCTTCTTAATAATATTTTTCACCTTCCATTTCTAACACCCTCTCATTCGTTTTCTTCTCGACCCAGCTATTTCTCTCCATTCTTCTCCACGCACATATTTCGAAAGCCTTAAATTGTTTCTCATCAATCTGGCGTAATGTCCATGTTTTTGTCCTATAAATACAGTAAAATACAGTACACGAATCATTTTACGAGTCTTTTTCTTTCAATTCTATTCAAGGTCCTACAAAATAGTATTTTCTTCATCCTAAATGCCTCTTTCAAAATTTCTATCCTAGATTTTATTTCACGTTTGCATGTCATATAATCACTAATAATACTACTCCGATATCGAAAACTAGTATTTTTTTTGTTTTTCCCGCTCCTACTTCTATGTTTGACACCGATCGCTTCGTTTCAGTCACCATGCATTTTGTCTTTCTAATATTTATTTTCATCCCATATTCTTCAGAAGCCTTTCTCAAGTTTTCTACATCTTATTAATTTTCTTTTAGATTCTGCAGCAACTACCATATCAATCCCAAACCGTATACACCTCAACCTTTTATATTCTGCCCAAATTCCATCTTCATTAGGTAGCCTCGTTTTCGCTCTCTTCTGCATAGCTATTAAATAATGTCGGCGAAATACGTGATCTCTGTTGAACTCACCTTCCAATTACACTGTCTGTCTACTGTGCATCCACCAGTGAATTTCCATGAAATATCATGATTAAATCTGATAATTTATATAATATTTATTAAAGAATACGTAGCAGAACTTATATGAATAACATATATCATTAAACTAATACGATAAACATAAAAACATCAATAGAAATATTGCAACAGGGTGAAATAGGTATAAACTTCAGACACTACAAAAAAACATTTCATTCGTTCTTACCACTGGGCTAGTGCCTTTGGTGTACGAGTCCCGTGTTCGCCCCCTGGAGGGGGAGATTTGGAATTTTAATTGTCCTAGATTTTTTGTATCCCTGTTCCTGTCGTTCAAGCTTAAAGGAAATGATTGTAAAACGTAGTATAACCAAGTAGAAAATAGTGACAACTTACTCAGATACGTTCAGTGAATCAGTTAACTTAAAGAAAGAAAACATAGTGTCTAACGCATTTCTCTGTAAATTGTAAAGAACTCTTAATAGTTAGTTACAGCACTGCCAAAGTAACATTTTTTATTTACCTATTCTCGAAGTTTCTCTTTGTATTTCTCTCGGATTCGGACAAATAGAACTTCCAATAGAGACCACGTTGAACTCATTTATGTAAGATATGGCTATCATTTTATCTTTATTATTATTATTATTATTATTATTATTATTATTATTATTATTATTATTATTATTATTATTATTATTATTATTATTATTATTATTATTATTATTATTAGTTAAAGTACGAAGTTTCAAATCAGGCGATGCAGTATTTACGCAAACTAAATGATAGTTTATTTGATAATATTCACTAGCCTACTATACATTTGCGAGGTTTTGCTTTGTGAAATGAAGTGTATACGACATTGAATAGTAAAAATAATACAATAAACATATATTATTAAAAATATTGATTAAGTAATTGGAGTTAAACATGCTTTCCAGTAGCATCATATAGAGAGGGGATTTACTTTGAAGTGTGATGCAAACGAATATTCTAGTTTTAATCCGATTAGAAATCAATAACTTACACAATAATTTTACTTCATGAGTTCTATAAATCTCTATGCTTATCGTATTATAATTATCTTTAAAATTATGATTTTTTTTTTATTTCAAAACGTAGAACGAGAAGTAAATTTAATATTTTACCTTGGTATTTGTTAAGGAAACCTTTCAAACAGTGATGATATCAGGGCATGATCTGTGGGAGAATTTCAGACCCTGTCGACATAAATTTCCCCCTTCGTGGCCATATCTTCGATCATGCACAAAGTGGACTAATAATGTTCTATCAGTTTTCTCTCATTTTTATATTAACAATTAGTAGGGGAGAATCTTCTGAAATCCCCAATGCTTATAATCAGTATTTCATTACAAATCAAAGATAATAATGAAATATTGAATATACTTAATATTTTGTTTTCAGCTTTGGAATTTAGATTTGCAATTCATATAATGTTCCCTTCTAATCGAATTTGAGAGAAAAGTAGTTGCCAATGATTTATTCGAAGAAATGTTCTCAGTCCTCTGATGAAAATAGGAACACAATTTTAAGAAGAAAAAAAATCGAAACGAATACTTCCTACAGGGTTTAAACACATGAACTTCTGATTCATAGGCTATTGACCCAGACCGCTCGACAAGTTCGTTCTTCTTCACTGAGCTTCTTTATACTTTTGTGTAAAGCGGTTTCCTCCTCCACACTTTCTTTTGGTTAATGTCGATACGACTATAAGTTTATGGTGAATATTTGGGCGTTACAGGTCTTGCAATGCATAAAAGTCTTTTTCGTTTAAACTGCAATCAATTTTACGTCCTAATAGCTTATATACAACAGGTTGAATGTGTGAAATGATTGGGGTTGGAGTGATCGTAAATGTTTTCATAGTTAGGAGCCTGGATATGCAAACCCGCTTAACGTGAGGGTTTACTTCTGTTAAATTTGGTACCGCAAGTATGGCATTTATATAACTGGCCCAGTTTCACACTCTAACAGTCATTTGTTTTTATGTCGTCACTTTGGACATGTATCTGTTATATTCTAGGTACCACTATGAGCAAAATGAATGACGCGTCTCTTTATTTTGAAGTTTTTTTTTTGAAAATATCTCCGTTTTCTTTATATCTTTGGAATTTCGAAAGGTTTCCTCAGCAGGAAAAGTTAATGATAAACCCGTTTCTAATATTTGTGTTAGATATTAGCTTAAAATAAAAACAATGGAAGGAAACAAACATTAAATTCACCGAAATTACGAGAATTACCAACTCTGTTAAAGTGAGAAATTTTCGAGAACGGGAAGGAATTCTGCAGTTCAACACGAACCAGCAACACCTATATCATTGAAAGAAATGTGGATTAAATCTACAAATGAAACTTTTAACGAGACATTTCTAATATGTCTTATTATGTGCATCATCTGCGAACTCCAAATATATGAATTTATGCCAAGTATTAACGTATATATAGAACAAATAGTTGAAATTACCTATGGAAAAGGACAAATTTGTAGCACGATCGTAATGAAAATCGTCTTTATCGTAGAACAGATTCAGTTCACGTAAGAAATAAAAAAAAATAACTCAGTTAGTGAAAGCAACGAGTCTGTACGCCGGAGGTACTTGATTCGAATCCCATAGAAGTGCAATTGTCACTTTTAATACTATGTTTTTTTTTATTTAATTTTTTATGTGGGAGAGAATCAAATTGTAACATATGTGTAAAACTCATGACAATACCCAAAAAAAGAGAGAGAAAGAAAAAATGTCGTTGTCGCACTTGCATAGTGTGCCTAATTTTTGTTTGCAGTTTCGAAATTATTTCATCCGTGCTAAGTGCTCACTATATGCTCACTGGTGCACAACGAATGTTTTCCAGTAAATGTTAATTCTAATTTGGAGAATTTTATAAAGTTTCACAATGTTTATCATGAAATAGTCTTCTATCTTCTATCTACAGATGTTCGTATTAAATGTTTAATTTTCCCTAGATGTTTAATTACGGAAAAGTTTTACAATGTATTTCTCTTGTTTGAAATTGTTCTGAATTAACCACATGAGATAAGTAGCCCGAAGGAGGAGAACTGAAGTAGCTGATATTCTACTTAAAAGCAACCTATTGTAGAATGATGATGCTTCTTACCTTCAGCACCTAAACTTTACTTTAGAGTCAGACAGAGAAAAATCCTGTTTTTTCTTCCTCTATGACCACCCGTCTTAAACCTCGACACACCATGGTTCGTCTCACATAATCTCGGTGCTCCAATGACGTTTATATAATAATAATAATAATAATAATAATAATAATAATAATAATAATAATAATAATAATAATAATAATAATAATAATAATAATCATCATCATCATCATCATCATCATCATTTTGAATATGCCATCCTTGCATAATGTAGTAACCATAGATATCTTAGTTAAAAATGCTTTCTTTTGTAATAATTTAAGCAACGATGTAGGAGGGGGCACGACGATTTATTTTGCCTCTCTCATTTCAGTATCCTCCCAACAGAAAGTAATTTCTGATAAGCAGGGCAGACAAAATGAATAAGAAATATAATTTCAGCATCCTCTTCCCTTTCATGATTGGAATATCACTTAGCATTTTTCATTCTACCGGAGATGACCCTCTGCGGTTAGATGTAAGTAACTAAAGAAAAAACTAATAATATACATATACCCCTTGATTGTAATATTATCGCTCCTTTATTTGTTCGAGGGAGCTCCTACACAACCAAGGGTGACAAAAAGAATAGGAAAAGTGTCTATTGATTCCAGTGGCGGATCCAACACGGACTCTTGAGGGAGGGGAGGGGCGCTGAAGCGAAAGATTCTTTTGATGATGTGAAGCTGTCACAAATTACCACTTAAATAAACTAAACATAATAGTGAGATGAACCGGAACCCAGACAGTTCAAATTGATGTAAAAGTTTAATTTTTGGTTTCCTATTAAAGTTTTGGCTCCAAATGAGAATTTCAGTCCGAGTTGTCAATGATGAAATCTCGGGGGGGTCTTCGGTGTAAAGGCTATGGCCCCCATATAGGAAAAGGTAAAAATATTAAAATGCTTACAACTTTTAAAGTTTTCGTCTATTTTAAAGAAAGGTTTGGCTTCATATAAAGTGTTGGTTCCAAACGATAATTTCAGTCCAAGTTGACAATGATCAAATCTCGGGGAGATTATCAGTATAGGGGCTACAGCCCGCTTATGGGAAAAGGCTTATGAGAAAACACAAAATTATTAAAATGTTTGCAACTTTAGAATTTTTCGTCTATTTTAAAGAAATGTTTGGCTTCATATTAGAGTGTTGGTTCCAAATGACAATTTCAGTCCGAGTGGATAATGCTCAAATCTCGGTGGGCTCTTCAGTGTAGGCTAATACGACACCCCTTATGAGAAAACACAAAAATATGAAAATGTTTAAAACTTCCGAATTTTTCGTCTATTTTAAAGAAATGTTTGGCTTCATATTAGAATGTTGGTTCCAAATGACAATTTAACTCTGAGTGGACAATGGCCAAGTCTCGGTGGGCTTTTCAGTATAGGCTAATATGGCCCCCTTATGGGAAAAAACAAAAATAGTGAAATGCTTAAAACTTTCAAAGTTTTCGTCTATTTTAAAGAAATATTTGGCTTCATATTAAAGTGTTGGTTCCGGTGGACAATGATGAAATCTGTGAAAACTCTTCAGTGTAGGGATTTCGGCTTCTTTATGGGATAAGATTCTCGTAGTTGATATTGCAAAATTGTTCTGTATACATCAGTCGAAACTTGCACCATTTGGTTAATTTTATATCTTATATTTCGCAGATTGAAATTCCAAGCAATAGTTAATTCGCAAAGCTAAAAGAAGGCACTTACTAGGTTCATTACAATGAAATGTGTTTTAGGAGAAGTTGTGCCGACGAACGGACAGGCACTAAAACGTTGGTTGAGTCGGATGGTTGAGCTCGCTTCAATTATTATTATTATTATTATTATTATTATTATTATTATTATTATTATTATTATTAACTGATAGTTGTTTTTTCTCGTACTAGGCGTATTTCCTTTGTAAGCCCCCTTTTTTTTTCGAGAGGAACTTTTGCGCTTCATTATCCAAAACTGCAATATATTTTACTGAATGTTATACATTCGAAAGTATTATATTAACGAGTTGAACTAACAAGGAGAAAGCAGACGTTGGCAAATGATCGTCGGGGTCATGTTTCGCGAGGTAGTAATGCACATTTAAAGTGCTAAAATCACAAACTGATAGAGCGAAATAGCCAGAAATAGCGAGAAAAGGCGTCTCAAATTTTTTGAAAGAAAACGAAAAAAAAAAGTAGTAAACGAAGAAGGACTGCATGTAGTGTAGAGGAGTCGCTAAAATTAATTTTCCTTTTAACGAGGGCGATTACGAAACATCGCCTACTAGTTGAAATCATGATTATTTTCCAATAAAGTGAAATTCAATAAACTTTCTTGTTATCGTTCGTCCCTCAATGCATACTCATCTCATGGTTAATTATCCCATATCGGACTTCCAAAGAAACTCATCGAAACAACTTATTGACCGCGCCAATAGCGACTACTCTCAGTCATGACTCCGTTTTCTTTCATTCAGAAATAGAAAAGAAAGAGAAGAAAGTAGAAGGGTAAAAGAAGGAGGTAGGAAAAGGGAGGAAAAAGAAAGAAAACAAATAGAGTATTTTAATAAGAAATAGATTACTGGATAATTCCGGGAATATAGTAAGAAGTCGAGAAAGTTGTCGAAAGATGAATCATTTTAAGTGTTATTAACGATTAATCAATTTTAGAATGCTTCGGAATAGACACATGTTCCTCCATACCACCCCGCCATAGCTCCAGGCACCACGTTCGTGGGGTTGCCCAGACCTAGACCAGGAAAGGAGAAAATCGAAATTATTCTTTGTAAAGTTATTCCAAACGATGATTGATAACCATCCAGTATCTCTAGGATCGACCACACATATGAATTAGCCAAGAAAAAAAATCAAAGTTATAAACTCAATATAAATTTATGTATCGTATCAATAAGGGTTTCAACTTCCTGGAAGAAAGATGTCGTATTTAGGCTCATCCTGCTATTTTCGTTTCACTCCTAGAGCCGATTTAAACCGTTAGTAGCGGTCCTTCATGACCTAGGTTATTTACCTTAACACATATATTAAAACATGACACATATTATAGACGTTAATATGACAAACGATATCACTAAAATTACTTAAATTAAATCTATCATGCATTCACTCGCTCACTCACTCATGACAGTATATATATGTTTAAAGGAAACCAACTAGCTACAAAGGTACAAATAGTTTATTACATTCATAGTGGAAGAAAAAAAAATAATTATAAAAAAATATTAAAAGCACAAGTTCTTGGTTATATATCAATAGAATACATAGGGTTATACTTTAGTAAGTCTTTATACATGTGATCATATTGACAAATGGAAAGAAGAAAAAAAAATAATTACATATATTATATCTTAGGCATGCTAAAGCAAAATTATGACTTGCTACATACGCAAAGAAGACACTTATTTTACAAAAAAAAAATGGACAAAGAAAAGGAAAAGAATAAAACTTTTAGGTGTAATAGAACTTACGAGTCTCTACTTCACATTGAGCAATAAAATATTAATAATTCCGAGCGTTCAAATCACAGATCGCGCACTACTCGTAGCGTCCAACATATTTCGCTCCATTTAACTTAGTTTGTGTTTATATATATATATATATATATATATATATATATATATATATATATATATATATATATATAACTATTGGTTTATAAAAAACATTCATCAACTATATTTAGTTTGTGACTATTAGCAGTTTATATCTGCACTCGCATACTGCGACGTTTATACCCATCTAGGGATTTTGAAAATCACCTTCCGCCAGAGGATGTTTCTCCTCTTAGTCAGTCCATTCACAAATTAATTAATCAGATAATTTTGAGTTACTTGTTCATCACTGGGACACGTCATGAGACCTTTCATTTATCCAGGATCACTTTTGTGTGTATATATATATATATATATATAGTTCGAATTTGAGATGATCTTCCACAGGTGTAAGGAGTATAATTGATTTAAATTAAGGAAAAACACTGGTCAAGTCATAGGATACATATGCAGGTGAGAGGGATTAAAGGTACACTTTCCACAATGGTTTTAGGTTGGTAGCTCAGGGATAATATTAATTATGATGTGGGTTACATTTAGACCTGCCGTTACTTCTTAATACATGCCATTAAATAATGATTACATAGGTTATGATTTACATCTATTAAGAAGAAAGGAAAATTATTTGAGTGCACGGCGGTATTCTTGACAAAAATCTATATTGTTATATTCGTCGGAAACTTACTTGTAAACTATAGCAACCAATATACGTTTGGGGGGACAGACACGACCGCTCTTACATATATCCATATAATACATTTAATATCATACTTTTACTTTAACATCATATTCACATACTAAGCACATGTACATTTCGACGTATTCATTTATCTCTATATATATATATATTTATATTTAATAAATGCGCACACATTTAAAGTAATAACCCCAACAATAATTTCAGAAAAGGTTGCAAACATTGTACAAGAAAAACAAATGACTTCCGACATTACATATGGAAAAAGATTTGATTTTTTTACCTGATACCGCGCGTCTATAAATTTTAACTTTCATATAGTCAATTCGTGCATAAATCGTAAAAAAAAAACTTTGTGAGGCAGGCACGTAACACAGAACATTCCTAAAGATATAAATAGATAAACCAAAATACAATTTCTGGGCCCAGGTTAACTACAAGATAAACGAAAACCAAAACGGAAGCAAAGTGACCAATGGATTAAAAAAAACTTAGAGGGACGACGGTGAAAGAACGTAATTGAAGTGTCGTCAAATATGAAGTCGTTATTCATTTTGGCAATAGGTCAAAATGTGATGGAGGACCCAATCATTATCTACTCTATCCATGAATTGTGTCTTGCAACGTCTCAGCTGGTAATTTCAGATCAGAGTTGTACGTTAAATAAATTGTAAGCGACAAGTTCAAAATGGGGAGGGAAGGTTGAAAATTTAAAAAAAAAAACTCTAGAGAAGAAGTAGAAGAAGTATAGGTAAAGAGAGAGGATACAGAACACTACAACTACGAAAGATAAGTGGTCGAATTTACGTATACAACATACTATAACCAAATATTCTCTGTTATGCCAAAAAAGGGTTGGTTTACTTAAATACGTAAACTCAAAAGTTATCTCCAAACACACAACTAGTCTGTGCCCGCAGGGGAATTTTCAGAAAGACGAAAGCTTTAAGGAAATTCCCCTCCTCGCTGTATGCGGTTGAGTCCTTGGAGATCCCGGAATCTCCCGGAAGGTTGGAGTAGAGTCTTAATTTGGAATTTCAAAAGAAAAAAAATCATCCGACCTCTAAGAAACTAGGAGAGTCCAGAATAGTAATGAAACTAGAGTAAAATAATATCTAAGATATCCCTAATTAGTGATTTGCCAAAATAATAATAAAAAATAAATAAACTGAATTTTGGATCGGTGATTTCAATGACCAAACATCACCGATGGCTACCCTGCGCAGACATGCCACAGTCTAGGATGTCGTTAATTTCCCTCATCTAATTAAACTAAGAAAGGAAATAAAAATACTTAAGGGGGCTAGGGGTCGACATCCGGGTACGCAAAAATAAATTTCAATAACTAATTGTTTCGATTCTGTAACCCTGTCAGAGCTGTCGCCTCCATGAATATTGTAAGCTAGCCCGAGTAGGTAACGTGAAGAAAGAAAAAAAAATCTCACGGAGCAGGATATTCTATTTTAAAACCGAAAAATATAATTCACTACAGCCCCGTTATGTAACAACTATTGTGTTTACATAATTGATTATTAAATATGTCCAGTCAGCGATTATATGATGCTACAAATATTATTAAACGAGATTATTATGAACGAATACGACTGCAATAACAAATTAAGCTATTAAGCACTAACCTAGTCCGGCAATATCTCACCTACATGTTCGCAAGATGCTCCGGTGTAGGGGCCAGAACCCGAGATGTGGATAGCTACACATAATCCTTAAATATATATATATCTATTCTTTTTACCGAAACGTGACTAATCATAAACTGGGCTTATATATATCTATATCTATCTATCTATCTAACTATCTATCTATCTATCTATATCTATATCTATATCTATATCTATATCTATATATATATATATATATATATATATATATATATATATATATATATATATATATATATGGGTGTCCTCTCATTTATTTCGTTTCACAATATATTCATACTATCATTTTATTCTTTTATTACGACGTCGTATTTCATAAACACTCTATTTCTTTAACTACACCCAGACTATATGCACACTTCGTCATATACTTCTAAATCTGTAAATCATTGCCAACATTTCATGTTCCGGCCACCACACAAAACATCCCTCGAACTCAAGACTCCCTTACCACGCAAACAATACTATGTTATACTTCGTAGCTTCATGTAAAAAAAAATATGTATGTTCACAGAAAGTAGAGTTCTCCGCGATATTATTCAATTTTATAAAATTCTGACAACAATGAAATTATTCTGCAGCCACAGAGGAAAAAAATGAAAATTTAATATAATTTCAAAGCAAAAAACTAGCATCATATCGCCCGACCTCTGTTAAGAATTTACGTATTGTTTATTTACTTAAATATTTCGATTTCTAGACTAAGTGGAATGTTGTAATTTTCAGAAAATATTAATTTTGAATCACTTAACCTAACTGTATATGCATTTGGGCTGGGAATTATATTTACTAGGTTTTATTTCGAAAAGAAAGGTCAATTCCATTGAAACTAAATAACTAAGAGCATCGACATAAGAATGACGGTTAGTACTGACTTTTGACACTAGGGGGCTAGTGACGATATGATCAACCCTTGAACCACTGAATGTGACCTTGTACACGGAATTTTGATACTATGACACTCTCATTTTCTGATATTACTATAGATCGATATGTTGCGTTTAGCTATTGATCGAATACGAATGATACACTGTCCATACTTCATTATTTCACACACTCTTCCATCACTTAAGTACAATTGCTACTACTGATACTACATTACAAACACATACATGCCACATCCATAACTACAAACTACATTAATACATGTTATAATACATATTAATCATTACTACTTACTCACATAAACAACATTCAGATTTTACCATTTTCTTTAAAATCGGCTCTATCGGTTTACGAAAGGAAAGGGAAAGAAAGGAACAGGGCCAATTGGCCCTTGTATTCACTAAATCACATTCTTAATTCAACCTGTTTAGTTAATACCCAAACTATTTATTGGAAAATATATAGGCCCCTTTCCTGAAGGGAAAAGAACCTTATGACAACTATACGTTCAACCCATCCCTACTGGAAGCCGTACCCCCAAATTGGGAGTAAACAGGAGCCCTCTTGAAACTTTACACGTGCATTATGATCACTATCCTAACTACAACGAAATTAAATACCGCCATGTTACTACTAGATAAGTACAATAAAAAGAAATCACATTCACTACATACACGAACACAAACGGCAGTGGGGCAGGCCTTACGTAACTCTAAAAGGAATAATTTTCAGGATAAAATTATTTTAAGGGAGAAAACACTACTCTTCCGAAACTGTTTATGGATCTTTAAGAACAACTAACAAACTGATGCACTTCACTTGGTAGAACCTGTCCATCACTAATTATATCTGCAAAACATGGCGTCACTGAATTACACTTCCTATTTCAGCTCTTCAGTCCGGGTTTCTACTATAAAATTTAGTAAATTATGGCTCCGTAGCTTCCTGGATGGTATTTATTCAACTATCAAACTAGATTTACCTTGTTAATGCAGCTTTTCTAGCTAATTTCTACCATTTCCAGAGCTGGGAAAATCTGGGTCTGCTGTCTTCAGCAAAATTCTAGGCAGGGAATGGGAATAATCGCGCTCTAACATCATAGCGTGGGTGAATCCTCCAATCAAAACAAAGCATTTTTGGCGGTGGGGCTTTGAAACGAATAATTTTTTTAAAAAAAAATCTGGATTAAACTAGATATCAGAAGGACATAGATATCTAAAAGAGAGGTGAAGGGTGGTCCAGAAAATTCTGCCGAATTTTAGATTGGTTATTTATTCGAAAATTTCCGTCCAATGGTGGACCTATGTTTTCAGATAGCACTGACACCGTAAGAATTGTAATAATCCATTTACATATCCATATACAACACTTATAACTAATTTAATATATAAATAAAGATATTGATTCCCAAAACTATAATTCCTAATGAATTTTTACAGTTTTCAATGTTAATTTGAAATAGAATAACAAACAAAATTACGAATTATATGAACAGCCAGAAATTTTTTGTTAAACGTCAAGTACAGTCGGTGCAAAAAATTTCGGGCACCCTCCTATTAAAACATCATCACATTAGACTGTAATGGCATATTACATTTTCAACTCGCTGCATATATGATACGACGTGTGAAGTTACAAAGTGACGCTATGGCAGATTGAAGAGCATTTATGACTCACGTGAAAACTGTACCGGGTTCGATCCCCACTCGGGTAAGGTTTTATTTTCGTTTTTTATTTAACCAATAAAATAGCCAACCATTTGTAACTACAAGTTAAATATTATTTCGCCATATGTTTATAATGCATAAAGTAATAGAAAGGTTTAAATCAGTTGTAAAATCACTCAATGTGCCATGTTAACTAACAACAAAATGTAAACTATTCCATAAAGTATTTATATCAAGAGTTATATTATGGTTATTACTGCCGTTGTGTAAAAAATGTCCTTGACGCTTCGTGTCTATATCTGTGGACAGTGTACGAATGAACCGGACCTTTGCAAAAGGGGGTGGATTGTGCTTTAGACAACAATAGCATGGGGAAACTATGACAGTTATAGCCAGGGGCATCATTTATGGCGGGCAGTAGGGGGCAATTGCCAAACTCCCAAGAGCTTGAGAAATACAGATACTTTAATCGATTGTTTACTAATAGTGTATATTAGTAAAGAACATGAAAATCTTATGTCGGTGGTGCTCTTGCCCCGCCCCTCTTCCCGAAGGAAAGTCTTTAATGACGCAACTGCTAATAGCATACATCCAGTATTTTCTAATGGGATTTCCCTCTCATCCCCCTTGTAATTCATACACTGTCCAGAGATATAGACAGGAAGCGTCAATAACATTTTCTGGACAAACGACTGTGGTAACCATAATATAACTCCTGATGCCAAGATATTTACGAAATAGTTTACATTTTGTTGCTGGTTAACATGAAACCGTTTTAAAACTGATTTGAATATTTCTATTGTTTTATGCATTATAAACATGTGGTCACAAAATTTTACCTGTAGTTACAAATGGTTAAGTTATTGGTTAAATCAAAAAAGGTAAAATCGTGCTTAATTGAACCCGGGACCCTTTGCCTGGAACTCGCATATGCTTCTCACTCCTCCATGGCGTCACTTGACAGCTCTACGCGCCATTCCATATATGCGGCGAGTTGGAAATGTTAAGACGCTTTTGCTGAGCTATTTTTGGCTATTGCGCCCTATCAATTTGTAATATTAATACTTTAAATGTGCATTACTACCTCGCGAAAGATGGCCCCGAAATTAATTTGCCAAAGTCTGCTTTCTCCTTGTAAAACTGAAAAATAAAATCATAAATAAGCCACTCCCTGGCAGTGATCTGATAGTATTTGAACTTGTATAAAGGTAATAACAAGTACTAAACATCAACGCTATCGTTGCATGCTCTGTAATTCATGATTATTTCTTTATATGTGAAAAATTATTTTCCATTAAGGATACTTCGCAATACTTGTTTCTGGGTCTTATAAATTGGCGTGGTTGTGCAAAGTGCATTAAGTCAGTAATTGGTGAAAGGGTTGTAAAGATTATCTAACTCATAGAAATAATATGTTGTTCCAAATGAGGTTCCAATGATAGTGTTATTAACAAGAACTACCATAGTCAATTATTTTTCAAAACTGGATATTAGTTTAATGTTTGCACTTTCCAATTCAATTTTAGCTTAATAACTATTGTTATTATTTACTTTATCTTTATTATCTACTTAATCTGCTTGTATATATGTGTAGTATTTACTTTTAGAAGATAGTTGTCCAGACAAGGTTTGGAACCCTATCAAATAAAGCTATTACCGCACTAATGGGCCACGCAAATTACCCATTCCGATTTTTTCATAATAAGATAAGTAGAAAATCATGCAGTCAGCTTTCATTTATTTGAAGTATTTAGTTTTAACATTTAGTATTAGTATTTGTTTCGAATGAAAAATAAAGTAAGAAGAAGATTCATTGTTCACAATCTATTCTATTTTCAAAATAAAATAACTTAATTGCCGAGATCAGTATTTCTATTCTATTCCCAAATCTTACTATTCTATTATAATACGAACAAGTAATAATAATGTGGATCAGTGGTAGGAAAGGTTGATGGTGTAAAGATAAGACATGGAATTGCCAAACAGAAAACCAGGTTCGAATCCTGTCCTGCTAATTATTAATGCATGTGTTCCTTTGGTGTACGGGGTCTCGGGTTACGTTCCCGGTGGAAGGGCCTTAATGATTTTAAATATCCTTGATATTTCTGAGTTTATGTCCCTGCCGTATATAGATGACCAAAGGATAGAATAAAATGATTGAAATAGAATTGAGTATTCCAGTTGGGACGAATTAAACAGAAGTGGTAGCGCCTTTGGTGCATGGGGTCCGTTGCTCGATTCCACTTTGCGCCAAGTAAAATCTGAGGTGGACAAATACCGTGTGTATGCGTTTTCTTGGGATTTTCCATTTTCCTCCCACTCTCTTCATTTCACTGTTTCATTCGTCATCACTCTCCCTTAGCGCAGGTCCATAATGGTACAACGTTAAACTAGAAATTCCATTTAATATTAATTTCAATAATAATAATAATAATAATAATAATAATAATAATAATAATAATAATAATAATAATAATAATACACTTTTCGAAAATAATCTTCATTAAGGGTGTACCTGAAAGATGTCCAAAAACTTCGGGAGGTGATTCGTGATATCAAAAGGAGACAAATCGTCCTCTTGCAGTTTTCGCACTCAGCTTCGTTTTCGAAATACAGGGTTGTCAACTTCGACATCGACTCCAAAAACGAGTCTGTAAAAAAGAACAACAACGACTTTTTCTCTCGTTTTGACCTTATAAATAACCTCCCAAAGTTTGCCCACATGTGTGTGTTTTCAATTACAATTGTCAGAAGTCGATTTAAGTTGGCAACCCCGTATCACAAAAACGAAACTGAATTCAAAAAAAAAGAAAAGAAAAAGAAAAGGAAAAAACGGCAAGAGTACTTTTTCTCTGCTTTTTATCTCAGAAACCATTTTCCAAAATTTGTCCACATGTTTGTAGTAACTTCCAATTGTCAGGAGTCGATTTTTGATTCCAAGTATAGCATTCTTTTATCTCGAATACAAAGCTAAATTATAAAAAAAGGAACCGCAATAAGACTCTTTGTCTTCTTTCGATGTCACGAATCACTTCCTGAAGTCTGTGCACATCTTTTAGGTTTACCCTATTTCTTTGACATTTTATGAAATATAAACAAAATCCACTAGGTCGTGTTTGAGAAACTCACTAAGAATAAATTTAACTCCAAGAATAAGTAATACTCATATATTTTTCAGGTCAATTAACTTACAACCTGTTGTTAGGTTAAAATTTTCATTTATAAAGTGAAAACAAAATGCCAAAGTCTTTTCTAAGAAAATCGTCTATAAAAAGTCACCTCCAAGAATAAACTACCTCTCGTAATTTTTTCTAAGAGAAATATCTGATACCGCAATATAGGGTTGTTAATTAAATATTGATTAATAAAAAATAAACAAAATTGTTAAAACCATTTTCGAGAAAATAGCTTTTTTCGATTTTCGGCTGTTAGTAAACCACACTTATTTTAGAGGGAAGGAAAAAACGTGGGAAAATCTCCTGTAGAAATACTATAAAAAATCTTGGTTTAAAATTTGGTGCAGATACGTTGAATGGTATGGCCTCCAGGCGAGTTCACAGGAAAGTGTAGCGAACGGACGGACCGGAAGGACGGGTATCGAAAAATCACATTTTTAGTATGTAGACGCCACGAAACATGTAAATCCGTTGAAATCTTAATTTGATATATTCTTTTCACAATCACCATATTTTCTTCTCTCTTTTGTCGCTCGAAAAAGAAAATCCATTGTTTACAACAGAAAGGTAGGGAGTTTACAAAAAAAATCAATTAAAGGGTAAGGGCCACCGCACTAAACTTTTTAATCCAATTTCTTAACTGCATTAGGCCGGAGTTGTTACTGAAGTGTGTATTTGGATAATACGAATAAAATTATCGTATTATTCAAATACATTGAATATCTGATTATCGAAAAAAAACTTCGATTGAATAAAATCCACCCTACAAAACTAACTCGCACTTTGAGTACATTCTTATTAGACATATAATAGGGCAGTTAATGCAATAATTGTTTATGAAATATGAAATATTAAAATGTGTCATTTTTGAGAAAGTTGTTGAAAAAGAACACGTCAGGAATAACCCACCTCTTGTTTAGGACAATGATTTAAGATATTCTTTTGGTTATTAATGAAATACTTATTTGCGAAATTTAAACAAAATCGCCTGTCGTTCAAGAAAATTATCGGGAAAAACCTTGACCCACCAAAATAAATTATCCGTCTTATTTTTTTTTTTCATAGTCACTTATACTAAAATATAGGGTTATTTAATGAAATATTTATTTATGAATTATCAATAAAATTGCCCTAGTAATTTTTGAGAAAATCGTGAGGATTCTTTCAGGTGAAGCGAGCTATTCCATATTATTACTTTTTTAATGAAATATTTATTTCTGAGTATAAAGAAAATTGCTTGACTCATTTTGAGAAAATCGTGGAGGAAAAACACTTCCAAGAGTAAATTATCCCTTGCATATATTTTTTTTAAGGACAAACGAGTTTTGCCATATTGTTATGTTTTTAACGAAATATTTATTTATAAAATATAAACAAAATCTCCTAGTTCGTGTTTGAGAAAATCGTTAAATAAAAGCTCAGAATAAATTACTCCTCGTTAATTTTTCGAATCAAATGACTTATGCCATATTGTCAGTTTATTACTGAAATATTTATTTATGAAATTTGAACGAAAACGCTTGAGTGAAGTTTGAGAAAGCCACTGAGAAAAAACTCACCCAAAATATAAACTACCTCAGGTAGATTTTTCTCAGATAAATGCCTTATACCACAAAATAGGGTTATTAATTAAATATTGATTTATAAAAAAGAAAGAGAACAATATCGTTAGAGCCAGTTATGAAAGAATCTCTTTTTTCTATTTTCATCGTACTACTATTGTTTTGGGAGTAGGAGGGAAATAAAAAAATCTATAGGAAATACTACCTAGGTATGAAAATCTTAAATTAAAATTTGGTGCAGATAAGTTAAATGGTATGGCCTCTAGGGGAGTGCACAGAAAAGTGTAGCGAACGGACGGACAAATAGACGTGTATCGAAAAAGAACTTTTTCGGTATTAGGGGATATAAAACGTGTAAATTCGTTGAAATCTCAAATTTTATTTTGTTTTCGATCACCATACTTTCTTCTCATTCGTCGCTTCAAGGTGAAATTAACTCAGAACTACAGACAAGATAAACTTACTTTTACACATAGACATTTATTGATTTAAAACGTAAAACTCAAGGATTTCATTTCATAACGAATTTTTGTTCAAATAACAAGTTTCATTTCTCTAACATTCCAGGATTCCGAGATATAAAAGTCTTTTCTTCCCCTCTAAGACATACATCAAAAAACGCTTAAGTACATACCTAATTAGTTCAAATGTAAAGTCCAAATACCAAATTCTGTGCTCCTAACCTTCAGAGGTTCCCAGATATCGACATGTTATTATAATAATTACAATCCCCACCCTCTTTCCTTTCCATCTCTTTTCTTTTCCTTTTTACTAAAACGTCAAAAAACACTGAAACACATGTCAAATTATTATATATATATATTATATATATTAGGGATGGCCAAAATTTTCCGGAATCCGGATTCCGGAAATTTTGTTTTCCGGAATCGGAAAATTTACTTTCAGGAATTAGAAAAAAATCCGGATTTCGGAAAAAATCCGGAATTCGGAAAAATTCCGGAATTCAAAAAAATTCCGGATTTCGGAAAAAAATCCGGAATTCGGAAAAATTCCGGAATCCAGAAAAAATCCGGAATTCGGAAAAAAAATCCGGAATTCAGAAAAATTCCGGATTTCGAAAAATTCCGGAATTCAGAAAAAAATCCGGAATTCGGAAAAATTCCGGATTTCGGAAAAATTGCGACATTCGGAAAAAATCCGGAATTTAGAAAAAAATTCGGAATTTTTCCGAAATCCGGAATTTTTCCAATTTTACTTTCCGGATTCTGGAAAGTAAAAATTCTGGAATTGGCCATCCCTAGCTAGTAGCTGTTAAAAGAGAAACACAATAATGAATATATATACTGTATTAGTTTCTTGTAGTTGGATATGTCTTTATCACTTACGTAGACAATTGCTACTGCAGTTATTTACTGCTTTATGAGGAAGGTCTTATTTTCACACACAAAAAAGTCGCCCGTATGTCTCAAACATTATCGCGTCCCCACCTGCAGCTGCTCCAAAGCACTGCAAACTACTTTTTAACCACGCGAAAGGCAGTGAAGGAAAATAAATATCAACAAATATTCTAATAATATTCGCTTATTGTCAACATACCTACAGTGAGCGCAGAAAGTGTTCGTACACCGTGCATACTTTATATTGAAAACAGTTAGCATGAGAACGGGAGGTGGAAAATATATATATATACGTATATATATAACCAGAATTAAGACTAGACATTCATACATTTTATTTCTATATACAAGAGAAAGGTCAAACAAACACAATCACTGTTTTGTTCAGAAGAAAAGAGAGAATTCCTTTTTTGTAAACGCAAAAAGTCACCGTACACTTATGCTTGAATTAATGCTTATAAAGTATATTACGTTATTTAATATTTTGTGGGATTACCCTGTGCGTTAATGATTGTCTGTAGTCTTCGTGGCATTGATTTCACCTGTAGTAGTTCGTAGTTCTGTAGCTTCGGGACTGATTATGTCCCATTCTTCTTGAATAGCTTTTCTTATGCCTTCTTTAGTAGACAAGCTGTGCCTTCTGATTCTTGTCTCCAGAACAGATCATAGATGTTCTATGGGGTTCATGTCTGGGGATTGGGGAGGTGTGCGAAGCTGTTTCAAGGTATTATAGAGTCAGGGGCGGATCCAGAGGGGGGCGATCGGGGCGATCGCACCCCCCCACAAGAGGAAACTCTTATTTTGTATATAAATAAACCCATCCATAACAAGTTTGGAGCTCTTAAAAGTAGCAGTATTACCGCCGACCGCCCCCCCCAGAAGTCCGTCCTGGATCCGCCCCTGGCAAACCTTGCAGACAGGCCTCGTTCAACAGTACAACAAAAATTGCGATGTATAATGTTTCTATCACTGTGCGAAACCATGAAAAAAAAATAATAATAATAATAAAAGAACTGGAAGATCAAGAGTGTTGAGTGAACAAGTTAAACGTTACATTATTAGGGAAAGAAAAAAGGTTCCAAAAAGTAGTGCTGTGCAATTGGCAACGGATCTGGAAACACGCGGTGTTAAAGTATCAGCCAGTACAGTGCGGAATATTTGCAGGGTATCATGGTCGGATAGCCAGGAAAATGTTCTGGGTGAACAAGACAAATCGTATAAAGAGACTAAAGTTTGAAAAAGAGTATAAAGATAAGGGATCAGGCTTCTTTCTGGAATAGGGTCATATTTTCGGACGAAAGTAAATTTAATTTTATCGAGTCCAATGGGAGGCGTATGGTATGGCGCAAGGTGAATACAGAGATGAATCCTCAAAATCTCTTCCCTAAAGTAAGACACGGAGGAGGGTCCGTGCTCGTCTGGGGTTGTATGAGTGCCTCAGGAGTGGGTCGTCTCCACCTTATCGATGGAGTGATGATCCACAAAGTGTATATTAATATATTAAAGGAATATCTCCATACTAGTGCGCAGAAGATGGTTCTTGAAAACAATTTATTGTTCAGCAAGACAACGACTCCAAACATACAGCGGAAAATACTCGATTGTGGCTACTCTATACAGGGGCGGATCCAGGACGGACTTCTGGGGAAGGGGCGGTCGGCAGTAATACTGCTACTTTTAAGAGCTCCAAACTTGTTATGGATGGGTTTATTTATATATAAAATAAGAAAGTTTCCTCTTGTGGGGGGGGGGGAGGGCGATGGCCCCGATCGCCCCCCTCTGGATCTGCCTCTGAGGTTTGCTATCTTTCTCAAAGACTTACAGTTCTTATGCACTTTAATAATTACTTTTCTTGTCTCCTCATTTGTTTCTGTTCGGTTGCTTTCCATTTCGACAGCCCACCGTGCAGTTTTTTCACTCCTATTCACAACTAAACTCATTCTGTTACCCGTCATGCTATACAGAGGTGTATACTCAGGTGAATACTAGTGAACCCCAGTTGTGGTATCTTTGTTTCGTATTCGTACGTCAGGTGTACGATCACTTTTTGCGTCTACTCTATACATTTTCTACGGAATTTATTTAATTTCTGATCATTAAACTTGTCTTTGTGGTTCTTTATTGATATATTCATAAAGCTTAGTTTTCATTATTCATATTGTGTGTGTTATTACACTTCTTAAATTTTCGGTTTCTTTTTCGCAGGCATTCTCGTTTCCATAGCATAGGTGTACGAACACTTTCTGCGCTCACTGTATGTACAGTAAATGCAAATTTATAATTTTTGACTTTACGAAGTATACAATGTAATTGTTCAATAATTAACATAAGCAGGCATTCATTAATTTATATTAATATAATAGTTAACAAAACTAATAAGCGGGTGATTGATGACTCAGTGGTAGAGTTTTCATCTATGGTATTCTAACCCAGGACATGTGGGTTTTCGATGGCTAATTTTGTGTTCGAAAATTTTCCCGGTGGTACTCTTGGTTCCTTTTCTTATATTTGTTCCATCATCACTCATTAACGAATTTAGTTTATCAAAACTCTATAGCCATATATTCATTCTGTCCGTCAGTGAAACAAACAGTCTCAAGAACTATCTGATGGATTACCAATCAATTTTGGCCATGATGTACAGAGTCAATAGTTAAGAATCGAGTTCCCTGATGAATGTAATTCAAACCGGAAGCGGTACAAATCAACCATTTCCGGTTTTAACGTTAATCATTATATAGTAAATATGGTAATAGATAGCGAGAAGCGGTTTCCAGTAATCGACATATATAACATTCATGTAGATAGAATGTTACCCAGTTTGTGCATCTGCTGAAAATAATGAGCTTAGGTATTTAGAGAGCATTTTCCGCTTTAGAAAATGTGTGGTTGGTAAAGAATGTAGAGAATTAGCTGAGTCAGGCATGTAGCTAGAATATGGTAATAGGAAGGGGGGGGTGTCACGAAATACTGTGGTTATTTACCAGGGGCTCAATCATTCTAAACTATTTTATTGGCAACATATATTGGTTCGTTTAGCCAAGATTTCTAATGGGGGCATGATATGAAATACTGTGGTTACACACCAGAGGCTCGATCAATCTAAATATTTTACTGACAACATACCCATATTGATTGGTTAGGACAATAAAATGAGGATATATTAGTAAGTATTTTAATAGGAAGCTATGAAGAAATCTCGAGTAAAAGAATATAAAAAAAGTATTGAAAAAGATATCGTCTTCCGAGGTCATTCGAACGGTGTCGAGAATTTTGCGTCTGGGAAATTTGCGCCCTACCTCAGGAACAGGGAAAATTGCGCCTGCGATGTACCTCCACCGGGAAGTTTGAGCCCTGCGAAATATAAGAACCTATTGGAGCTTACGCATTTCCTCGGAGGGGCTGACATTACAGCATAAACAATCCTCCCCCCACAATCATGCCATTTGTGATTTATTTTCATTGTGGCTATATAAGGGGAGAATAAACTTCAATATAAGCCAAAAGAACACAGCGGATCAACGCAATCACTGCTTCTTCCAGAGATGATTTTGGGGGAACACTGGCCTCCCCAGAGCTCTCAGAGTGCCCCCTCGGAGGAGACCAAAATAATACGTCTATAATATAATAATAAATAGAATAGTACCAGCAGTGACCCCCTCCGGAATACTAAGTGTGCCCCCCGGAACATTTTTCCTGAAAGAACGACTGAACGCAATTGTATGTTTGAAGTGTAATTCCAGCAAGTAAACACACTGTACTTAGTTTTCTTGATAATATTACTGAACTGATTTTACATTCACTTTACATTTTCTTTTCTATATTTTGTGTCCTGAAAAGCCAAACAACTCGCAAGGATTGTGAACAGAGATATCTGGGTAGAGCCAAATAGCCTTTTGTAGATTAAATTATACTCTTTGATTATATTAATAAATAATTATATATCAGTCATTTATACGTTTATTGTAAATTTTGTAGTATAATGAAAAATTGTATTTGTATGGATTGCCCTTTAGTGAACTAAAATTGTATTTGTTTTTCATTTGTTCGGAATATTATAACGGATGGAGTAACTCACTGAGACGATGAGAGGCAAGCCTAGTTCAAGTGCGAGTGGAAGTTACTTTACACAATACAATAATAAGTTGAATTGTAGGGCGCTAACATCCCAGTGCAAATATATAACCGGCGCATTTTCCCCTCTTTTTGGGGTAGGGCGCAAACATCCCAGTGCAAATATATTGCGAGCGCATTTTTTCCTATTTTTGTGGTAGGGCGCAAATTACCCGGGCGCAAAATTCTCGCATTCAAGGAAAATATAATGTCAGTAAAGTTGACAAGCCACTTATGTCAGACTCCAATTTCGACTTTAAACGTCGCTAGTGCTACGTTAGTGTTCGATAGTGACGCAAATCGTTAGTACTCCAACTGCATGCTAACACGCCCACTTCTAAGAATCATCTCAAAAATGAGGTTAACCGTTAGAGCAAGTAAGTGCTCATTGGTGCCATTAACATTAACGTTAAAGCCTCCATCGTACGGCCCTTTGAGTAATAATAACACCACGTTTTTTGCTAGTCTCAATGCGTCCCTATATTCTCGCGAACATTCTGACGTGCCCAAGTTAGTTACTTTTTTTTTGGGGGGGGGACTATTGTTTATCTGTTATTGTTTATTGTTTATTGCTAGTCTGCAGAGTAGTCCTTACATTAATATGCCATTGTCCTTGATAATCATTGCGTATTTACAAGCAATTTGTTATTACTGTTAGAAGATATCAAAAAACAACAGATAAAATCTACTACTTAACGGTTCATATTTTTCTTTTACAGTACATAAACGATTAATAATAATAATAATAATAATAATAATAATAATAATAATAATAATAATAATAATAATAATAATAAGACTATTCCAGCATAAAAGTTATCAATTGCATCACACTGGCAACAAGCGACGCATATTTTAACTTAATAAAAAATCGTTTCTCACGATTTTCTGGAAAACTACGTATGATAACATCTTCATTATGTCTAGTTGTTTATCTCAGTGTGATATATGTCTTACCTCTGGACAATATCACAGTAAAACAAAAATTAAATATTAGGAGTACATCGTACTTTTGGACTACATCTCATTAACCATGGGAAGATTGAGTAGTGTATACTTTAGGATGTAAGTTTCAGCTTAACTTGCATCATACATTCTTAGGATTACAAAAAGGAAATTTGTTCCTTTGCATTTGAACAAAATTCTTAGGATTACAAAAAGAAAAAATAATTTTTCCGAATTCCGGAATTTTTCCGAAATCCGAAATTTTTCCGAATTTCGGATTTTTTCCGAATTCCGGATTTTTTCTGAATTCCGGATTTTTCCGAAATCCGGAATTTTTCCGAATTCCGATTTTTTTCCGAAATCCGGATTTTTTCCGAATTCCGGTTTTTTTTCCGAAATCCGGAATTTTTCCGAATTCCGGATTTTTTCTGAATTCCGGATTTTTTCTGAATTCCGGATTTTTTCTGAATTCCGGATTTTTTCCGAAATCCGGAATTTTTCCGAATTCCGGAATTTTCCGATTTTACTTTCCGGATTCCGGAAAGTAAAAATTCCGGAATTGGCCATCCCTAGTCGAGTGGTTTGGGTCGATACACTATTAATCACATGTTTGTGTGTTCAAACCCGGTAGCATGTTGTTTCTTTTTTAAGTGTCTTACTATTTTCATCCGGAGGTCGAAAATATTTCTTTGAGTATCTCATTGAAAACTTCTTTTGTTTCAAATTCGATTAGAACGGAACATTATATGAATTGCAAATCTAAAATTCATAGCTGAAAAAAAAAGATGAAGTATACTCACTACTCCATTATCCTCTGATTTGTAACGAAAAACTATTTATAAACAGTGGTGACTTCAGAAAATTATCCTCGAGATGAGTTTCAATATGCGGGTGGAGGGCAAACATTGGTAGTCCACATTGAGCATGATCGAATATATGGTCCTGAAGGCGGAAATTTCTGAGCTCGAGAGGGGTCTCAAATTCTCCCTCAGATCACGTTCTGAAAGCATCATTGCTTAAAAGCTTTTCGTAACAAATATAATATTACACTTGTTTCTCGTTCTACATTTAGAATTGGTAAAATCATAACTTATAGAGGATTATAATAAAAGCATAAAAATGACAATACTAATCATGTATAAATTATCCTGTAAGTTACCAACTTTGGGTCAGATTAAAACTCAAATATTTGTTTTCGGATTGCACTTAGAATTAAGTCCTCTCTATGTAATACTGATTGGAAAGCCATGTTTAACACTAATTAATTAATCAATATTATACGAGTAGTTTTTATTTTACTATTTTTACTATTCAATATTATATACACTTCATTTCCAAAATCAAAATCTCGAAAATGTATACTGTACGAGTGCATGCTCGCAAATAAATTATTATTTATCATATATATTGGTCTCTATTCGAAATTCTATTTAATCGAATCCGACAGGAACACAGACAGAAACATCGAAAATAGGTGAAAAAAGAGAGGAAAAAGCGTTGTAGATGGCGGAGACTCGAACTAAGTTCGAATTGTGCTTTATAAGCCGAACGCCTTAGACCACATTTTTTATTTCTTTATTCAAGAAAATTGCAATTACATACTGAAGCACAAACTTAAGCTAAAAGGAAACAGAAAACAAATTTTGAACGTTAATAAATGGCGTTTACATACTTAGCAAAATATTTCCGTTGTTGTTGAGATGTAAAAAAGTGACAGACGAGAAATTAAAAGTTTTAGATACAGATCAGTATTTCCTTTGATATCGTCCTCGAGTATTAAAGCTGCCGTATTTGTAGTTAACCAGATAATAAAATTGTGCTTTGCTTGCGGAAAATGTTTATATTCAGGAAGCTGCAACATGTTCGTAACAGTGACATATTTTGGGTGCAAACGGAGAATGCGGCTTACAATACAACGATATTTGGTCCAGACCACTTTGCTTTCATGACACCCTGAAAGACGATGTTCAATTGTATCCTCAGTAGGGCAACGAGCACAATACATATTATTACTTAGTCCAATGTTATATCTACGTACATTTGTAACAAATAAATTGTGTACAAGAAGAAACCAAAGCGATTTAAGACTAAAAGAAAGAAATTTCGCCGTAATATTGGTCCAAATTTGCGACCATTGAACAGTCGGAAATTGCTGCTGTATTTTAGGAACATATCGAATATTACTATGATAATAACAATATAATTGTTTAACAGTATACGATTCAATAATCTCATGACTGATTAGAGCATAACTTATATCAAGAATAACATTAGTAAGGTGTGGGTACATATGAGACCAAGGTAGAACACTGGCTGGCGAATCTAAAGATACATAAAAAAGACATTGTGTTAGTAACACAGCTGTAATTGAAGAATCATACGCACAAAGTAAAACACATGTACGGTGTAATAACAAGCTGCGGCATTGTTGGCGAATATTCAAAATACGTAAACCTCCATGAGCAAGAAGCTCATAGATAGTTGGACGAGCAACTCTGAAGATTTGTTTATGCCACAGAAAGTATAATGTGTGGCTGGTGATTTTACTTTCATATTTGACCGGTAATGGGAAAATTTGAGTAAGAAACCAGAGTTGAGAAAATGCAAATACATTGAGAAAATAAGCACGACCATATAATGTAAGGTCTCGCAACTTATTAGCATATAAAGTAGAAATGATTTTAGCCGTGACTTGCGAATAATTATAATCTATGGTTTCTCTCGGCTATGGTAACAACTACTGATTGTAGCAAAGGCTTCGAGTAGTAGTTCTTATTACAGAATAACATTTTCTTTTCCCTAAAATTTAAACCTAATTTACTTTGATATAATATATCTATTAATTTGTTTCATGAACACGTTTTCGTTACTTTGATGAATGATGTATGTTGTTGATATAGAATCTATTACACGTTCTTTCGTAAATATTATAGAAAGTATCAGGGTTCTTTATGATCTTTTATGGAAATTGACTGGCGCATGCGCAGTACACAGACAGTTCAATTGGAAGGCGAGGAAGGAAACGCAAACACACTGTTAGAATGTTTCCCTCGCAAGCAGTAGTTCCCAAGCGAGAGACGGCGGCGCACTTCCTCCTCCTGGGGTGGCGTGAAGAGTTTACTAAGTCCCTTCGTTGTGTTATATTTCTTTAATAATTATGCACAATATCCAGTCACATGTTCTACACATTTGGAAGTGATAAATCGTAGTATAAATAAACCGCCCTCCACGCACAGTGATTGTTGCTTTTCCAAGATTATAAACTGAAACACTTTTTATTTCAATAGAATATAAAAGTTTCAATGGGCGGGGTTCAACCCCCTCAACTCCCTGGGTCTTCGATATGTCACCCTCTAAACTGTAACTTTCAAGTTAAAATCGAACAATGGAGACATGCGACCTACTAAATATATTTTAGTTCATTATACATTTTCTAAATAAAATATCCACAATCACAATGACAGTAAATGCTAAGTAATTATTGTAAATCTTTGTACTTTCATTTTCCGTCTTTCTTCTGAACTGAGCTTGAAAAATGTAAAAGTGGGAGGTTAAGAATTTCAAATATTACGCATATTTTAGCGTATTACGAAATTATATTTAATAGAATCCGGCAGAATCACAAACAGAAACGTCAAGAAGAGGTAAAACCAAATTGTACTGTGGTGGGATTCGAACTACTCTTGAATGGTGCCTCAAAACATCTAGCCGAATACTTTAGTCCACTTTCTTCATTTTCTTTATTGCAGTAGAGTTACATATAAAACATAAAGTACAGTGAAGTTACATGAGTATCAGAGAACAGTTCATTGTTTTCTATTAGTAGAGTGACAGAGATCAGAATGCACGATTACATAGTGGTAAGACGTCCAAAGTTGAGGGCGTTACTTATAAGCTTGAACAAGAGCTACATCAAGGAAATGTGCAAATAGAGTTTTTCTTCTGGTTGGTGGAAAATGTCTATATCTGGTATACAAGTAATCCTGGTATTCGGTGATACGGCGTAACTCAGGAGTAAGGATATAATGAACAGTACTCGATATTAACCACAGCACTGAGTTGTGTTTAGCGCTGGGAAAGAGACGGAAAGCAGGAAATAAGACGAGATCACTGGTAACAGAAGCTGGCAAAGTACGGCAAATAGTACTGAACATTCGTTGAAACTTTGTCCAAATATGAACTGTATTACAACAGGTTGTTAATCGATGTTCCAAATCATCGACACGACCACACATGATACAAAGTCCACTCGGCTAATGTGACAAGTTGAAAATATAGTAAGCGTGTTTCATGTTCAATCTTTGTTACAGTATGAAATTTATTTTCTATTCTCTGAAGCTTAAGCATATTTTGTCCTAATGTAATAGTCTGTTGAAATTGTTTTATGTTTACGGTATTCTTTACTTTGATGAATGATGTTGTTAATATAGGTTCTATTACGTATTCGTTCATAAATATTACAGCAATTGTCAGGATTATTTATGATCGTTCATGAAAATTGACTGGTGCATGCGCAGTAGAAACAGAAAAATGCACTTTACCGACATTTGTCATACACGCCAGAACGCAAATTTCTAACAGATTCTCAAAATTCCTCGCTCTAAAGGTTGTGGAGAACTGTCTGTTGCTCTGAGAGGAGAAATCATAGGCCGAGCAAAAATGGGAAATCTGTGCCTCAGATTGCTAGAGATCTGGGATCTGACAAGAAAACTGTCAAGAAATTGGTGCAGCGACATGAAGAAGGTGGTGAATGGTTCAGGTCTCGGTCAAGAAGGGGAAGGCAAAAAGTAACAACTGCAGCTCAAGATCAAGCTTTAGTTACAGAAGTAATCTACAGACCTCTACGCCACACGTCAATCCTCTTGGAGAAAGCCAGAGAATATAATTGTTCTCACGAAACAATAAGAAGATTATTGGGGGCTGGTCTACACTGTTCAAGACCCGCTAGCAAGACTCTCCTGACTGAAACTCACAAGGCCAGACGAATGGAATGGGCACATAATAACATAACCCAACCACAGTCATATTGGGACTTAGTCATCTGGACCGACGAGAAGATTTTCAAGTCTAACCAACAAGGCAGAGTTATATTGTATAGACCGCGCGGAGCCAGGTATGCTGAACAAAATATTATCAGAAGTTCTTGTTCAGGACGAATATCACCACACTTTTGGGGATACATGACGGCTGCTGGTCCTGGAGATTTGGTTGCGGTGTCTGAGAAAATGAACAGCAGTGTTTACATTAATATCCTCGAAAATGTGTTGCTACCGTCCTTAGAAAAAACTTCCCCGAACAGGAAGAATATATATTTATGCATGACGACAGTGCTGTTCACACTTCCCGGCAAACACCAGAGTGGCTAAGTGAACATCTAGAGTTAATTTTTTTGTGGCCCCCTCTATCCCCAGATTTGAACCCAATTGAACATCTGTGGGCCTACATGGTGCAAGAATGGGAAGAGAGAGGTGAAGACAGAGACCAAACGTTTCTTCAAAATCATGTTATGGAACTGTGGCAACATTTTCGTGACACACCGTCGTATTGCTCGAGATTTGTATCTAGTATCCCCTCCAGACTTCAAGAAGTTATTTACTCTGGAGGTGACTACACGAAGTACTAGTGTGTTATTTTTTGTGTAAACATTTATTTCTGTTTCATTCATTTATTATATTCTTTTCAAGAGCAATACTTTCGTTCTTCATTCTTTTCCTTTGCTTGTTTACTTATTAGTTCGTTAAAACGTAAAGGAAGAGTAGTATATCTTCAAAAAGTATTTGTGAATTTACTTTGAACGTTTCTAAGAATGCATTTACTTTTTTTCTTACTCTATATCATGTCCAATATTACTTTCATTTCAGTTAATTAATAGCTTTATTTCACATCTCGGATAAAAGTATTATTGTCTTTTTTAACGATGTTTTTCCTTTTGTTTGTGTAATTTCTAGTTTCATTGAATTATCTCAATTCGAATGAATAAATCACACTTTGTTTATTTTTCCTTCCTTAGCTAAGTTCGAATTCGAGAACAATGTGGTGTAATTTACGTTCTTTATTCTTCATATTGTGCAGTAATGACAATATTAATTATTTTTCATGAGTACATTGATTAGTGAGAACTTGGACAAACATTAACATGGTGATTGTTTACGCAATGACAAGCGTAAAATACATTTTAGCTGTTCTTTATACTTCACAGCGATAAAACATTCTAACAGTGTGTTAGCGTTTCCTTCCTCGCCTTGTAATTGAACTGTCTGGGTACTGCTCATGCGCCAGTCGATTTCCATAAAAGACCATAATTAACCCTGATACTTTCTATAATATTTACGAAAAAACCTGTAATAGAATCGATATCAACAACATACATCATTCATCAAAGTAACGAAAACTTGTTCATGTAACAAATTAATAAATATATTATAACAAAGTAAATTGGATTTACATTTTAGAAAATAGAAAACGGTATTCTGTAATAGCAACCACTACTCGAAGCCTTTGCTACAATCAGTAGTTGTTACCATGGCCGAGTGGTCTAGGGCGTTCGGCTTATAAAGCACAATTCGATCTTAGTTCGAGTCCCCGCTGGGTACAACGTTTTTTTCTCCCTCTTTTTTCACCTGTTCTCGATGTTTCTCTCTGTGTTCTTGTCGGATTCCATTAAATAGAATTTCGAATAGAGGCCAATATATATGACAGATAATCATTTATTTGCGAGCATGCACTCGTACAATACACATTTTCGAGACTTTGATTTTGGAAATGAAGTGTATATAATAATGAATAGTAAAAAATAGTAAAATAAAAAAAATATTCGTATAAATATTGATTAATTAACTAGAGTTAAACATGGCTTTCCAATCAGTATTACATAGAGAGGACTTAATTCTAAGTGCAATCCGAAAACAAATATTTGAGTTTTAATCTGACCCAAAGTTGGTAACTTACAGGATAATTTATACATGATTAGTATTGTCATTTTTATGCTTTTATTATAATCCTCTATAAGTTATGATTTTACCAATTCTAAATGTAGAACGAGAAACAAGTGTAATATTATATTTGTTACGAAAAGCTTTTAAGCAATGATGCTTTCAGAACGTGATCTGAGGGAGAATTTGAGACCCCTCTCGAGCTCAGAAATTTCCGCCATCAGGACCATATATTCGATCGTGCTCAATGTGGACTACCAATGTTTGCCCTCCACCCGCATATTGAAATTCATCACGAGGATAATTTTCTGAAGTCACCACTGTTTATAAATAGTTTTTCGTTACAAATCAGAGGATAATGGAGTAGTGAGTATACTTCATTTTTTTTAGCTATGGATTTAAGATTCGCAATTCATATAATGTTCCGTTCTAACCGAATTTGAAACAAAATAAATTTTCAATGAGTTACTCAAAGGAATATTTTCAGCCTCCGGATGAAAATAGTAAGACACTTAGAAAAGAAACAACATGCTACGGGGTTTGAATACACAAACATGTGATTCATAGTGTATCGACAAAAACCACTCAACCGTTTTGTATGCCTTTGCACATCTTCTTTTGCCTTTTGTGAAAGCAGTTTACTGTTCCATACTCGCTTTTGTTTATTCCGATAAGACTATGAGTTCTCAGTAAATATTTGGACATTACAGCTCTTGCAATGTATAAAAGTGTTTTTAGAATAAATCACAACCGATATTATGTCCTAATAACATACGTAAAACGGGTTGAATTCGTGAAATGATTGAAGTTGGAGTGAGCGTAAATATTTTCATAGTTTGGAGCCTGGATATACAAACCCGCTTAACGTGGGGATTTAATATTGTGAATTTTGGTACCTAGAACATGACAGATATATGTCCCAAGTGGAGACATAAAAACAAATGACTGTTACAGTGAAAAACTGAGCCGGGTATATAAACGCCATACTTCTGGTACCAAATTTCACATAAGTATAGCCCCACGTTAAGCAGGTGTGCTTATCCAGGCTCCTAACTATGAAAACATTTACGATCACTCCAACCCTAATCGTTTCACACATTCAACCTGTTGTATATAAGTTATTAGGACGTAAAATTGAATGTAGTTTATACGAAAGAGACTTTTATGCATTGCTAAACCTGAAACGACCAAATATTCACCACAACTTATAGTCGTATCGGCATAAAAAAAGTGTGAAGCAGGAAATCACTTCACACAAAAGTCTAAAGAATCTCAGTAAAGACTTACGAACTGGTCGAGCAGTTTCGGTCAATAGTCTATCAATCATAAGATTATGTGTTCAAACCCTGTAGATTGTATTGCTTTTGTTTTTTTTTTCTTAAAATGAGTTCCTATTTTCATCAGAAGACTGAGAACATTTCTTTGAAAAAATCTTTGGCAACTACTTTTCTCTCAAATTCGATTAGAAGAGAATATTATATGAATTACAAATCTAAAATCCAAAGCTGAAAACAAAATATTAAGTATGTTCAATATTTCATTATTATCCTTTGATTTGTAATGAAAAACTAATTATAAGCATTGATGATTACAAAAGATTCTCTCCGGGTAATGGCCAATATATGAATGAGAGTAAACTAATAAAACATTATTAGACCACTTTGAGTCTGATCGAAGATATGGCCACGAAGGGGAAATTTATGTCGACAGGGTTTGAAATTCTCCCACATGTCATGCCCTGAAATCAGCACTGCTTGAGAGGTTTCCTTAAGAAATACCTAGGTAGAAAATATACATTTATTTATCATACTACGTTTTGAAATGACAAAATTATATTTTTAAAGAGACATATAATACGATAAGCTTAAAGATTTGTAGAACAAATGAAGTAAATAGTATTGTGTAAGTTATCGATTTCTAGTCGGATTAAAACTAGAATATTCGTTTACATCGCAATTTAACGTAAACCCTCTCTCTATATAATTATTACTGGAAAGCATGTTTATCTCTAATTACTTAATCAATATTTTTAATAATATATTTTTGTTGTAGTATTTTTACTATTCAATATCGTATACACTTCATTTCCTAAAGCAAAAGCTCGGAAATGTATAGAGGGCTCGTGAATATTATTAAATAAATTACCATTTAGTTTATGTAAATACTGCATCGACTGATTTGAAACTTCGTACTTTAACAAATAATAATAATAATAATAATAATAATAATAATAATAATAATTAAATCATACCCATATCTTATAAGAATTTCAGTCTTACTCAATAAATGAATTCGACGTGGTCTATATTAAAAGTTCTATTTATTCGAATCCGATAGAAATACAAAGAGAAACTTCGAGAACAGGTAAAAGAAAAATGTTACTTTGATGTGGCTGGAACTAACTTTTAAGAGTCCTTTACAATTTACAGACAAATGCTTTAGACACTTTCTTTCTTTTCTTTAATTAACTGATTCAATGAACGTATCTGAGTAACTTGTCTCTATTTTTTACTCGGTTGTTCAAACCCTGCTCCCGCCAAGTGAACTTTGTGGTGGACAAACACCGTGGGCGTGGTTTTTCTCGGGGTTCTCCCGTTTCCTCCCACTTTCTTCATTCCACCATTTCATTCGTTTATCATAATCACCGTCTCCTTTAGCCCAACCGCATAATCGTGGGACGTAAAACTCAAAGATTTCATTTCATTTTTCATTTCATTTTTTTCTACTCGGTTATACACGTTTTGCAATCATTCCTTTAAGCTTCAACGAAAGGAACACGAATACAAAAGCATTTAGGACAAAATATTCCAGAGTTTCCCCAGCGGAAATCGAACCCGGGATCCCGTACACCAAAGACATACGTACTAGTTACTAGACGAGCGGTAAAAGCGAATGTAGTGTATTTTGTAGTGTCTGAAGTTTATACCTATTTCACCTTGATGTAATGTGTCTATTGATTTTTTAATGTTTGCCGTATTCGTTACTTTCAGGAATGGTGTATGTTTTTGATATAGGGTCTATTACTTATTTCTTCATAAATATTACATAAGTTATCAGAATTATTCATGATCTTCCATAGAAATTCACTGGTGCATGCGCAGTAGAAACAGAAGAATACAGTTTACTGATATTAGTCCGAATGAAAATTTCTAACAGGCTGTCAGAATTCCTTAATGGAAGCAGTGGTTCCCAACCTGAGGACGCGCAGCTTCCTCCTGGTTGAGCATGAGGAAAGGGGTCGAAAGCTACTAGTAGAAATGAATTGTCAAATGAATAAATAAAGCACCACGTATAACTACTCTTTAAAATTTAGCTTGACAATTTTATAATGACCGTTTAAAAAATAATACTGCACTAGGAAGGTATGCTAAAGAATTGGTGGAAATAAATATAAATACCTGGGGTTATTATTATTATTATTATTATTATTATTATTATTATTATTATTATTATTAGTAGTAGTAGTAGTAGTAGTAGTAGTAGTAGTACTAGTAGTAGTAGTAGTAGTGGTAGTAGTAGTATTAGTAATAGTAGTAGTATTAGTATTATTGGTCTCCCGCTTCTTGGTCGAGATGAGAAATATTCACCAGCTTCTTCATACCACTTAATCAATTTCTTCACTGTTTTCTTGTCACAGCCCTTCTATAATTGACACCGATCACATCGTTTCAATAACCATGACTTTTGTCTTTCTAACATTTATTTTCATCCTATATTCTTCAGAAGCCTTTCTCAAGTTTTCTACATCTTATTAATTTTCTTTTTATATTATGCAACAACGACAATATCAACCCCAAACCCTATACACCTCATCATTTTATCTCCTACCGAAATCCCATCTTCATTAGGTAGCCTCGTTTTCGCTCTCTTCTGCATAGCTATTAAATAATGTCGGCGAAATACATAATCTCCGTTGAACTCACCTTGCAATTACACTGTCCATCTACTGTGCATCCACAGTAAATTTCCATGAAAGGTCATGAATAATTCTGATAATTTATATAATATTTATGGACGAACTTCTATTAGAACCTATATGAATAACATGTATCATTCCTCAAAGTAACGAATACGGTAAACATAAAAACATCATTAGACATATTACATCAGGGCGAAATAGGCATAAACTTCAGACACTCCAAAATATATTACATCCGCTCTTACCGCTGGTCTAGTGGCTAGCACGTGTGCCTTTCGTCAGCGGGGTCGCGGATTCGATTCCTGGTAGGAGAACTTAGGAATTTAAGTTGTACTAAATGTTTTTGTATTCGTGTTTCTGTCGTTGAAGCTTAAGAGAAATTATGGTAAAACGTGTATAACCAAGTAGAAAATAGAGACAACATACTCAGATACGTTCTGTGAATCAGTTAACTTAAAGAAAAGAAACAAAGTGTCTAAGGCATTTGTCTGTAAATTGAGAGAAACTCCTAAAGGCTAATTTTTCCACCAAAGTATATTTTTTTACTTGTTCTCGAAGTTTCTCTTTGTGTTTCTATCGGCATCAAATAAATAGAACTTCGAATAGAGACCATGTCGAATTCATTTATTGAGTAAGGCTTAAATTCTTATAAGATACGGCTATGATTATATTATTATTATTATTATTATTATTATTATTATTATTATTATTATTATTATTATTATTATTATTATTATTATTATTATTATTATTTATATTATTATTATATTTATAATTAAAGAACGAAGTTTCAAATCAGGCGATGCAGTATTTACGTAAACTAAATGATAATTTATTTGATAATATTCACAAGCCCACTATACATTTGCGAAGTTTTGCTTTGGGAAATGAAGTGTATACGACATTGAATAGTAAAAATATTACAATAAACATATATTATTAAAAATATTGATTAAGTAATTGGAGTTAAACATATTTTCCAGTAAGAATTATATATAGAGAGGATTTACTTTAAAGTGCAATTCACACGAATATGCGAGTTTTAATCCGACTACAAATCGATAACTTACACGATAAAATTTACTTCATTACTTCTATAATTCTTTATTCTTGTACATATTGTAATTCTCTTCAAGTTTCGATTTTGCGATTTCAAAACGTGGAACGAGATATGAATGTAATATTATATTTAAGAAAACTTTTGAAACAGTGATGATTTCAGGGAGTGACTTGAGGGAGAATTTGAGACACTGTCGACCTAAAAAAAATTCCCCTTCAAAGCCATATCTTCGATCATACTCAAAGTGTTAATAGTTGTTTTCCGGCTTTTATATATTGACAATCCCCCAGGAAGAATCGTCTGAAGTCGCCAATACTTATAAATAGTATTCCATCAGAAATCAAAGGATAATAATAAAATATTGAATATACTTAATATTTTGTTTTCAGCTATGGATTTTAGATTTGCAATTCATATAATATTCCGTTCTAATCGAATTTGAAAGAAAAGTAGTTGCCAAAGACTTATTCAATGAAATGTTTTTAGTTCTCTGATGAAAATAGGAATACACTTAAAAAAAAAGACGAATTCTACTTACAGGGTTTGAAAAGTTCTGATTGACAGATTATTCACTCAAACCGCTCGACCATTTCACATGCCTTCATAGTGTCTCTTTTGACTTTTGTATAAAGTTGTTTTCTGCTACATGTTCGCTTTTGTTTATGTCGGTACGACTATAAGTTTGTGGTGGATATTTGGACGTTACAGGTATTGTAATATATAAAAGTCTTTTTCGTATAAATTACATTCGACTTTACGTCCTAATAATTTACATACAACAGGTTGAGTCTGTAAAATGATTGGGGTTGGAGTGATCATAAATGTTTTCATAGTTATGAGTCTGGATGTGCAAACCCGCTTAACGTGGGGACTTATATGAAATTTGGTATGAGTATAATAGACGCGCCGTATTTGATTCAAAATAAAGGAGTTCTGTATCTTGTTTTTAAAAAATCTGTAATGTTGGTAATTTAGTGAATACCCTCTGAGTCCACAACGGATTTGTTTTATTGCTCTAAAAACAACTTCAGAGCTAGCTGATTTGGGGAACACTTCCTTTCGCGCATGCGACGATTCTAAGTAGTCGAAATTTGCGATTGAATTCCGGTCTGCTACTCGTGCGCTTAAAAGAAAGACCACCATGTTTGTATGTCACTGATAGGCATTTTTGCCGATCCAAACGTTTCAGTATTCTTGCGAATTCGATGTCGAGAACAGAACCAAACCAATCCCTGCCGGGCTTCTAACCCGTTACTACTATTACTAGTAGTAATAATAATAATACTAATGCTAATATTAATAATAATACTGCTACTATTATTATTGCTACTACTACTACTACTACTTTTGTTATTTATTTTGTATAGTAAAAGGGCAAACTTATTTTAATGAAAGAAATTTAATGAAAATTGTAAAAAAAAAATAATCGTTAAATCACTATTTGAATATTATTTTTCATCTTATTTTAACGAAAGAAGTGTTATACAGGGTGTTTAATAAGTAATGGTCATAAATTAAACCGTAGATAGTACACGCCAAAACTAACAAAAAAGTCTTAGTAAACATGTGTCCGCAAACGCTTCGTAACGGAGATAGGGGTTGTCGAAAGTGTGGGAAAGTGAAGCTTAGAGGCGAATATCTCAAAATGTATGAATCGGACAGAGGGCGGTCCAATGAATGACTACCGAAGTCAGACCTACGCTATGCACGCTTTCGTGGTACAATACGAAGCAAAAAACCTGCAACATGAAAGTTTAAGTTCATTGTGAAACTACGCCAACAACATAGGCAACCAACCTAACGTCTTTGTGGCACTGATCACGCCAGGATAACCTTCGGCTTCGTCCCCCTGCACACTTCGTTTGGAGCAAGAAATGCATAGACCACGTGACTACAAACCACAAATTTCTCACAAGATGGAGTAATAGATTGAGGTTCTTCTCATTTCTCTTCTCATTTTACATCCTCAGTTTTAAAGAGAGAGAAAGAGGAAAAGGTCAACGTGATAAAAACTAAATAAATAGGAATATGCGAAATATAAAGGAAAAGAAAACGTGCGTATATATTGACAAATGACACATGCACTTCAAAGGAGACCACCTCAAATTTTGTTACGAACCATATATAATAACTGTGAGAATCAGCAAATCACAAAGACATAATTACACACAGTAAGTGTTATATAACACATATTTATTTAAATAAATAAAAATGCTCGCAGAAAGCTGAAATTGTCTTTAAAATCTCAACCATAACTGAAACAAGAGATTACTTCTCTATTGTTTTTCTTCGTAGCATCCATCTACATGGAGAAATGAGAAAGAGAGAACATCTTAAGAGATTCGCACGTATACAATATCGGAAACTGCTAAATGGAAAAAATTACAGTCTTTGGACGGGATTCGAACCCAGAACCATAGTATTAGAAATTCCACACTCTACCGATGTAGCTAGTCTGCCAGTAATACCCTGTTCCTCCATCATTATCTATGAAAGATGGAATGGAGTCTGCAGAAAACTACGTCTAACATGTCCACGACAGACCGCCTATAACCTATGTCTAATTGGTACTTAAAAAAGCTAGTTCTACACGGGCATAGAAAAGTAAAATCAAATGAGTAGTTAGTACACATCACTTTGTCTGTCTCACTCTATCTCTGACTATAGAAATCGAGGAAGCAGAAAAAAGTATAGAGGTGAGAACAGGAAGAACAAGCAAAAATATAAGTTGCAGGAAACTGAATATCAAGGAGAGAGAGAGAGAGAGAGAGAGAGAGAGAGACAGAGAGAAAAATAGAGGGAATGGAGCAAATGATTTAATATACATCGGAAAAGAAGGTTCACAACTGTGCTATACATTTAATGTATTGAATACTCTGCAGGCCCGTATCCACGGGGGGCCTAGGGGGGCGCCCCCCCAAACTTTGGCTGGCCCCAATAAAGGTTTCACGATAGGCTTGGAAATGAACTATAATATGGTGATGAAGTATATTATGATTGGGTCGGGCTCCCCCTAACTTCTGCCGGCCCCCCCTAAATTTTTGGGCTGGCTACGGGCCTGATACTCTGTTTCTTCTAAATTGCTTGCTAGATGACAAATATTAATTTGTAAAAACGTAGCAAATGCCCGCGTTGTCTTGTTTTCTTACTGTTTCAGTAATAGTGGAAAATGTGGTTTATGCAACATAATAAATTACCAATTTTCCCACAACAACCATGTAGATGTTGTTGATGATTTTGAGTTTAACGTCCGTTCAGCAGCGAGACTATATGAGACGTGGACCTACTTATTAACGTGGAATCCAAACCATATGAGCTGCTGCCGGGAATCGAAGCAACCATATACTGTTGGTAAGAAATTTCTAAACAAAAGAAAAAACTGATCAGCAAAATACATAAAACGATAGTCCTGCAAACTATTACTTAAAGAGAATTTATTGTAAAATCAATACATCCATGTGGTGGTATATAGTCGTAAAGTTATTAGAAAACTTAATATTAAACTGTCGATCACATTGTTTTACTTATTTGAATTCAATGTCGTATAGATTCGGTTTTAGCTCTAGATTTCAGCGTTCTCACTTCGATTCTTAACTTGTTGGAAATATGCCTTAATCGAAATTATAAAAGTATACGAAATTTAACTAGCTAAAAGAAGAGAATAACATAAAAATCCGGATTAGAGTACGTCGTCGCCAATATGTGCTTTTATTTCAGGGAGCATAAAGTCGAGAAGATCAACATTTTTTTTTTTTTTTTTTTACCATTAAGTCGGCCTATAATTCGATGGATACCACCTCAACCTGCAGTCTCGCATATCCATCCCCAACAGTGAATCGTCACATGACCCATTCGCGCTGAACGGGCCATATATTGTGGATCAAACCGTCTTCCAGATGGGCGATACACACGTGTTGGCCCAAAGTTTCCAGTGGAAAATATTTTATCATCTGTAAAGACAACAGTGTCCCAGTGACAAGTAATATTTAGCTCTGCAAACGCCAGTCTATCGACTTTGTGATCTTCTGTCAATCTCTCCTTAACAGCAGCCCGGAAGGACCTTAATTAAGCCTGCGGCCCGAAGTCGCCGTCGGACTGTAGTTACATCACCTGGAAAGGCGGTAGACTGCTGCAGTTGTCGGGCACACATGAAAGGCTGTCGACAGCATTGATCAACTAATCGTTGGTCTTGTGTCGGTGAGGACACTCGTGGCCGACCACTTCCAGATTTTCGAGTTAGACTTCCAGTTTCCTCATATTTTTTCCACCATCTGAACGCTGTTGCACGATGCACGCCTAATCGAGCGCCTGCTTCAGGAACACTCAATCCCGCATGTTCAATAATACTCTCACGTACAGAATGATCATATTGCGCCATTCATACACACCAAAGTAAAAGTGCTAAAAACGTCTTTGAATATACACACACGTCTTTGCACAATATTGCTATACATGACGTCGTATTATGAAAGACATGCGCAGAAGAAGTAGATGTGCCTGTAATCAACTGTTGTTGCACGCAAAAATACTCACTCACTGTTAGTAACAAAATATTTTCCATTTTTTTTAAATCCAATACATTAGAATATAGTAGCAGTTACTATCTTTCAAGAACATAACTTCCATCGAGTGGTGGGCATAAACAAAAACTCGTAACTATGCAACAGTTAACTTCCATCAAAACCCCCGAAGCACTTTACAGAATTAATCTGATTTATTTGTGCAATTTAGATACATATAAGATTACAACTTGTCCGGGAAATTTGTTCATACTCGTCTAAAACAGTTCTATTCTATTATTCGCCACTCGTATACATTATATGACAAACAACAAAACAGAAACAAGTAAAGTGCAAATACTCTAGACAATATTTTTCAAAACGTACTAGAGAATTCAGATATAGCCGAGCGGTTTAGTAGAGTAGTCTGCTATCTCCGCCTTCTCGTGTTCAAACCCACCTGAGGTTTGTGTATATTCTCTGTTTCCTTTTTTTTTTCTTGTGCTTTCACAACGAACGTTTTTTCTATAATTCCTATAAGCTATGACTTGCAAACCCTAAACAAAATACACATGTTTATTGTAATACTCTAATAAGGATTTTTATGTTATTCTCTTCTTTTAGCTAGTTAAATTTCGTATACTTTTATAATTTCGATTAAGGCATATTTCCAACAAGTTAAGAATCGAAGTGAGAACGCTGAAATCTAGAGCTAAAACCGAATCTATACGACATTGAATTCAAATAAGTAAAACAATGTGATCGACAGTTTAATATTAAGTTTTCTAATCACTTTACGACTATATACCACCACATGGATGTATTGATTTTACAATAAATTCTCTTTAAGTAATAGTTTGCAGGACTATCGTTTTATGTATTTTGCTGATCAGTTTTTTCTTTTGTTTAGAAATTTCTTACCAACAGTACATGGTTGCTTCGATTCCCGGCAGCAGCTCAAATGGTTCGGATTCCACGTTAATAAGTAGGTCCACGTCTCATATAGTCTCGCTGCTGAACGGACGTTAAACTCAAAATCATCAACAACATCTACATGGTTGTTGTGGGAAAATTGGTAATTTATTATGTTGCATAAACCACATTTTCCACTATTACTGAAACAGTAAGAAAACAAGACAACGCGGGCATTTGCTACGTTTTTACAAATTAATATTTGTCATCTAGCAAGCAATTTAGAAGAAACAGAGTATCAGGCCCGTAGCCAGCCCAAAAATTTAGGGGGGGCCGGCAGAAGTTAGGGGGAGCCCGACCCAATCATAATATACTTCATCACCATATTATAGTTCATTTCCAAGCCTATCGTGAAACCTTTATTGGGGCCAGCCAAAGTTTGGGGGGGCGCCCCCCTAGGCCCCCCGTGGATACGGGCCTGCAGAGTATTCAATACATTAAATGTATAGCACAGTTGTGAACCTTCTTTTCCGATGTATATTAAATCATTTGCTCCATTCCCTCTATTTTTCTCTCTGTCTCTCTCTCTCTCTCTCTCTCTCTCTCTCTCTCTCTCTCTCCTTGATATTCAGTTTCCTGCAACTTATATTTTTGCTTGTTCTTCCTGTTCTCACCTCTATACTTTTTTCTGCTTCCTCGATTTCTATAGTCAGAGATAGAGTGAGACAGACAAAGTGATGTGTACTAACTACTCATTTGATTTTACTTTTCTATGCCCGTGTAGAACTAGCTTTTTTAAGTACCAATTAGACATAGGTTATAGGCGGTCTGTCGTGGACATGTTAGACGTAGTTTTCTGCAGACTCCATTCCATCTTTCATAGATAATGATGGAGGAACAGGGTATTACTGGCAGACTAGCTACATCGGTAGAGTGTGGAATTTCTAATACTATGGTTCTGGGTTCGAATCCCGTCCAAAGACTGTAATTTTTTCCATTTAGCAGTTTCCGATATTGTATACGTGCGAATCTCTTAAGATGTTCTCTCTTTCTCATTTCTCCATGTAGATGGATGCTACGAAGAAAAACAATAGAGAAGTAATCTCTTGTTTCAGTTATGGTTGAGATTTTAAAGACATTTTCAGCTTTCTGCGAGCATTTTTATTTATTTAAATAAATATGTGTTATATAACACTTACTGTGTGTAATTATGTCTTTGTGATTTGCTGATTCTCACAGTTATTATATATGGTTCGTAACAAAATTTGAGGTGGTCTCCTTTGAAGTGCATGTGTCATTTGTCAATATATACGCACGTTTTCTTTTCCTTTATATTTCGCATATTCCTCTTTATTTAGTTTTTATCACGTTGACCTTTTCCTCTTTCTCTCTCTTTAAAACTGAGGATGTAAAATGAGAAGAGAAATGAGAAGAACCTCAATTTATTACTCCATCTTGTGAGAAATTTGTGGTTTGTAGTCACGTGGTCTATGCATTTCTTGCTCCAAACGAAGTGTGCAGGGGGACGAAGCCGAAGGTTATCCTGGCGTGATCAGTGCCACAAAGACGTTAGGTTGGTTGCCTATGTTGTTGGCGTAGTTTCACAATGAACTTAAACTTTCATGTTGCAGGTTTTTTGCTTCGTATTGTACCAGGTCGAAAGCTCGAAAAGATACAAAATGGTGGACAATGTTTACGTGCCGTGTGTGGTTGCATAAAAAGCAGGAAATGAGAGAGGCAATCGAAGTGTGGTGATGTACGTTGTATATGGCTCCAGGAAGAATTCCGACAACTAATGCACAGGTACAAGTGTGGCAGCACTTAGGTAAACCAAACGGTATGCAAGGCACTGATGAAGGATTATGTGCTAAGCAGTTAACGTAACGAATATCCGCAAACTGGATTGCAATGGGAAAAGCATGACAGCATTCGAGTATGTGGGAGGCGAGTATGGTACAGTAAAAGATTACTCTGTACATGTGCATTCGTCTTAGGAATGTCCTCTGAAGTAGTTCACAACATGCACCACCACCTTTCTTCGATTGCCTCTCATTTCCTGCTGGTTATGCAACCACACACGACACGTCAGCATTGTGCGCCATTTTCTTTCTTTTCGAGCTTTCGACCTGGTACTACGACTTATGAATTACTGGTGGATAGACGCGCCCTCGATGTTCATCTTGAGCCCCCTTTCGTCGGACAATTGTCCGGGAATCCTTCCGATTCTTTAGGGAAACTTGCGCGCGCATTGAAGTTATCAACCATGCATTTCTGCATAGCGCAGGTCTGACTTCGATAGTCATTCATTGGACTGCCCTCTGCCCGATTCATACTTTTTGAGATATTCGTCTCTAAACTTCATTTTCTCACACTTTCGACTGCCCCTATCTCCGTTACGAAGCGTTTGCGGACACATGTTTACTAAGACTTTTTTGTTAGTTTTGGCGTGTACTATCTACGGTTTAATTTATGACCATTACTTATTAAACACCCTATATATATTTTTAGAAATACTAAAGACAACTTTCCGTAGACAGGGTTTGAACCCACGCCAAAAACGATTTGCATTACTAGCATGTTGCGCCATCTCTCTCGGCTACGAAGACCGACAAAACCTGGTCTTTACTTTGTGGTATATATAGCACATGATTCGTGATGTCGTATCTGCATCGGCCAATCAGATCAGAGGATATCTGAAACGTTTGGAAAATGGCGCAAATATGCCACCGGTCGGTACAGTGGAAAAGGTCTGTGCCACTCACTAGGGGAACGGCTTAGCGAAATATACGATGCATGTTTTTCAAATGTGTACGACGTTGCTAATAAAACAAAAAAATAAGAAAAGTAACAGAAGTTAAGGTTTATTTAAAAAGTAAATTATTTATTTATATATTTATTACCAATTATTTGAATATACTTGAATATCGTAGGACAAAGTTGAAGTGTACTAATTTGCTATATTATTGACACTGTTTGAAGCCTGAAGTAAGAAACTAATTAATATTCTCATGCAAGGACCCCGATTCCCCTGTAAATTTGGGTGAGTATTCAGATGCAGGATCGTGGAACATAAAAGTAGAAACTTAATTTTATTTTATTCAGTAATAAGCCACTATATGTAGTTTGTTATCATTGCTATTAGGCCACATATGTTCATTTGCTGGTTTAAATGTAAACTCATGTGCTCAAAACACTTCAGCCAATTTGAAAATGTTCACATGGACTAATATAAAAAATTTATGAATATGTTTCATTTCTAAAGAAAACGACAAGTGCGATGATATTATGATGAAATAATATTGCTAATATGTAAAGTAGTTCGATAATAGCACTGGTAAATTATCAGAATGATCATGTACATAATTATCCTCGTGAGTGTGTGCGTCTTTGCAGTAGTGTACATAAGGAATTTATTTCAGGAGGGGTCCAAACTCAATATGATGGTATTTTAAGTCCTAAAATTGATCCTAAAATTAGGTTAAATCTACACAAAAGTCGCAATTTCGGGGGTCCGGACCCCCCGGACCCACCCCTGCGTACGTCCCTGCGTCCTTGTGTTGAACTCAATAGAGTATTTAGGTTACTTTTACTTAGAGATTTATTTTTCATGTATTAATTTTTTTGGCTTCCACCTGAGCTCATAACTATCGAATCCAGGATGAACTTGCATATAAGAAATTAGCAAAATACCTATGCTTTTATATTGTTAATTTTTTCTTAAGAATGAATAAAATTCGCTTCGTAATGTCGGCCGGTAACCGAAACATAATATGTCCGGTAGGCAAAGGGAGACGGATGATTAATGAGAGTGAATGATTATAAAAGTATCGGTGGAATGGTCATGTGGGAGAAAACATCTGAATCACGAGAAAACCAACGGGCACAATGTTGTCCATCACAAATTCATATGGCTTGAATTCGAACCAGGTACCACTGACAATAGAGTTGAGCACTTCGCTATTGACCCACTGTGTCCTTTGATAATGAATGTTTGTGATTTATGTAATGAGTAATGAACACAATATTATGCTCCACTGAGTGAAACAATATAAGAGAAGTCAATCTGCTAGACGAAACGTAACAAAGGCTGAACGCTTAAAACGTTTGCTTTTACGAATGATTTTTATTTATTTATTTATTTATTTTACTTGTGGACCTCAGAACACAAAACTATACTTTCACGATATGATATTTTGCAAATGTACTACCATATACCAAACATTAACCCTAGGATTACCAAGGTTGGGCAAAAATTGCCAAACATTTTTATTTTATATTGTTTTACATTGAATATAATTTGACCTTTTCCATCTTTCTGCTATTTATTCAATACATAATACTGTGTGTATTTAGACGGATACACATTTTTATGTCATCTCATATGACGTATCTATAAAAATGAATTTGTGATATTGGGCATATTTTACCCAACTTGTTAATCCATGTCACCTACATTTCAAGCTATTCTCAGAAATTTATTTTCTGTTTTATGTCAATTGTTGAAACTTCCCCGCCTTAATCTAATTGTTGATAGTTCAAATGAATCCATTTATTGTCATTTGCGTTAGATGTGTTCTGTAAAGCTCGTGCTTGTATGCATTTTAGAAGCTGCTCATGAGATGTCAAGAATTTTGGCTTAGATTATGACATTCAATACAACAATAAACAATAATAATAAGTGTTTTCTTTTTTCGTAGTGTTTAGTTGAATCAAGCCTTATGTAACTTGACTACAGTAAGAGTTGGAAGAATTATTTTGTGCCTAATAAGTATGTTATTTCTGAAAAAGAGTTCACCAGATTGTTAGAAGCAGATTTATGTCAGATTTAAAAGATGTAAGCGACAGTGACTATGATACTCTGGAAGTAATCGATGGTGATGACTCAAGTTCGAGTGACGACGAACCGGTTCAAACTGAAGGTAACAACAGTGAATTTGTTGACACAGGTGATAAATATACAACAAGTTCTGGTAGAGTATATCTCCCTCAGGCACCAAGACAGTCTAAGAGAGATTTTTTTTTTAACATTGTTCGACAACCAATTTTTAACATTGTTCGACAACCAAAAGGTGTAACAGGAGAAGGAAAGACAGACAATATATTGGAGTCGTTTCAGAAATTTTTTACATCAGATATTATAGGTATAGTTGTAAAGCATTCAAATGAGGAGGCAACTAGAAAACAAGTCCCTCCTGCAAGTAAAAAAGAAATATATGCACTTATTAGGATTTTCATACTGATGAGGATTAATCGAGATCAAGAGATTTCAATCCACGATTTATGGTCTAAATTATTTGGAAGACCAATATATTTTGGAGTAATAAGCAGACAAGGTTCCTTCAACTTTTATCAATTCTACGTTCTGACGATAAGGATACTAAACCAGAAAGGCCGGAAAAAGACAAATTTGAGCCACTTAGAGAAGTGTTTGAAAAATCAATGAAATATTTCCTAAATACTTCCACTGCAGTTCCCACGCTACAATTGATGAAATGCTTTCTCTTTTCAGGGGGCGTTGTCCCTTTAAACTTTTCATGAAAGAGAAGCCTGGGAAATATGACATCCTAATAAGAATGTTGACTGGAGCAATCGAGAGGTACATCATAGAAACGGAAGTATATGCCGGAAATTACAGCCAACCTGTTGAAGAAAGAAACCACTGCAAGTTGTCGAAAGATTAGTAGATCCCATAAAAAAATACCGGCTATAATGTGATAGGTATTACACATCAGTGGAACTTGCTGATGTGCAATATACAGATTTCAAACTCATCTTGGCAGGCACTATCAAAGCCAACGCGAGATATATCCCAAAGAAACTGAAAGCAACAGATTCGAGAGAATTATATTCACCGAAGTTCGCTTTCACCGACCCGGCTACCTCAAAACCACCAGTTACTGTTGTTTCTTATATAACCAAGGAAAAACCGAAGAAGAACCTCTTGATGTTATCCACTCAACATCGAGATGCTGAAATAGAAGCTGGATATCCTAGAAAGAAGATCCACATCAACCTGAATTACAACTCGGCAAAAGGCGGAGTGGACTCCATAGACCAAATGGCTCGTCGCTACACTACAAAGAGAGATACTAGAAGATGGTCAATGTCATTACTTTACACGTTGATTGATATATGCGCAATTAATTCATACAGTCTTTACATTGAGAATGTTCCCACTTACCAACATGGGAAAAATAACATACGTGAGATGTATCTGCAAGAATTTGGAAAACAAATGGTGCAACCTTTTGAGAAGAGTGTTCTCAGGATCTCCGAGGATTACAATTACCGATAGTGAATGCCATGGAACACATACTTGGTAGACAACTTCAACGCCAGAATATCAACATGCAGAAGGAACCTCCTCTGAAGAGAAGATGTCACATCTGTCTGAGTCGCGCACTAGACAGAAAATCTCAACAAAATGTCACCAAAAGTGATATCAGTTGTGCAAATAGTGGACTCAATTTGTTTAGAAAACATGCTGATACAAAGTTGTGTGCGCTGGAGCATCTTGCACTGTAAATGATGACGAATAAACTAATGTGTTTGTTCTCTAAATGAGTAAAACTGTTACTCATACTACTTAAAACTTTTGCACAAATCAAATGTGTTCGTTCTCTAAATGACTGAAAGTGTAACTCATCCTTGTTAACTCATCCACTTAAAATAATGGCTAAATAATGTAAACGAGCTCTGGAATGCTAATTGTAATTTCCAAGTTCAATAAATCATTTTTTGTTCATCTACAGGTAATGTATGTCAATTTTTATTTGTTTGGCAATGTTTGCCTAACTTGGTAATCCACGGTAAATAAAATATCTTGGTAATGCTAGAGTTAATCATCTCAGTGTTGAGGACAGGCTTGTAGCCACCCCAAAAATGTAGGGGGGGCTGTAGAAGTTAGGGGGGTTAATCCAACCATATTATAGTTCATCGCCATATTATGGTTTATTTGCAAGCCTACCTTGAAAAGTTTAGGGGGAAGTAGAAAGTTAGGGGACAGCCTCCCGGGAATACTGGCCTATCTGAAGGGAAGAATATAAATAAACTTATGTTTGTATACTTAGAACACTGTTTCGTGTGAGGTTATTGAAAAATAAAAGCTGAAGTTTTAACGTAACAACATACATAACACAATGAATTTCTGTCAATATTCCTCTTGTTCAGGCTCGAAAAACCCTGGACGCCAGATAGTCAAGCCGATTGGAATAGGAGACTAGCTCATAAATAAATTAAATCAAAAATAAAATTATGAAGGCACATGTATGAAATTGTATTATTATGGTGCCTAGGTTTGAGAACCGGCGCCTAGGTCAGAAGAAAAATTCTCGAGCACTTATCTTGTTTATGATGGTCTTTCGGCAGCCTATCTATCTGTCTGCATCTATTTGCTACAGCTTCCTTTAGCTTCAAACCACCGCCGTGACTATAAAAGCATTTTTCTTGTAGAAATATATGAAAACAAAGCGCTATAGAATACGATTCTTCTAGCATTAAAATAGGAGTAGTTGTAGCAATGATATGGGGTGACCGATTGCTAATATGTAGAGTAAATAGTAGAAAAATGAAAGGATGTAATAGAATATGAATATTTTTCAAGGAATGAAGTGATTTTTGGTGCTTAAAGTGCTTATTTGTAGCCGTAGCATAATAGCATGGAAATTAACGACAAAGTTTCAAAATAAAGGAAAGCTATATGATGGCCTATATATTCTCACTCTGAAATGATATAGTGCTTAGGCCCTAATGTTTTTGGGGTAATATAATAGTAAAGTAATCCTCCTTAAGTGTCTATAACAAGCTACTGTTTTGAACGAACAGAAAATACGCTTTATTTTGGAGAGCCAGAGTAAGTAACGCTTTAGGTGAATGGTTAACGTTGTGATTTGCTAATTTCCGGGCCGGACACAGTGGTCCAGAAACCCTAAAAACCTGGTCAAAATTACCTTTTTGTGCTAAAAGTTGAAATTTTGTGTTTTTCGTTGCAGAAATATTATGCTAAAAATAAGACAAAATGATGGAAGACCATGTATAATAATGTATTTGCATATATTTGTACAACGACAATAATATTTTTCCACATGAAATAAAGCATAGCAACAGCTTATGATTTTTACACATAAAGGCTATTCTGATTCGTCCTCAGATGACAGCTGTTAATGAATGCGAAACAAGAAGACAAAATGTTTTACTAACAATTTTAATAATATATTTGCACATATTTGCACAATGATAATAATATTTTTTCCATGTGAAATAAAAAAAAATAGCTGAACAGTTTACGATTTTTACACATTAAACCTATTGTGATTCATTCTCAGATGACAGCTGCACTGGAGCCTCCATCTCTTTCAAAAGGTTCAGTACGGCTGAAGATAAGTTTCTTTTCTTGTGCTTCTGTGTCATGGGTTTCCGAAGCGTGGATATCTTTGGGTCGCTTGTTACGAGGAGCCGCAACAACACATCCTTCATTGTTTCTTTGCGTGAGCACTTTCGGGAATGATGCACCCGATAATGTTTATTATGCTTATGTCGGGCTTCTTGGGCCTCCTCCGACGTCTGCCCAATGGGTAATAGCCCGTGCGAGATTATTGAGGACCCATGGTTGAGAATTTTGTGAATGGAGGAGGGCATGTAGAACCACGAATAATGCTTCATGTAGAGATCGCTGGTATCGTTTTCCCAAGCTTCAAATTTGTTTGGATCGATAGCCAGTCCACAAGACAAGGCCTGCAGCAAGACGCCACACTGCTCAACAAACTTTTCATTCAGATCTGTTATTGCTGCAACTGGTTGATAGTTTCCAAAAAAATCGTCTGGCTGTATTGCCGTCGTTGGAAGTACCACTACCGTCTTACCTCTGTTCGTCAATATTGAGGCCTAACTCAGCTTTCATGGCCTTTTGGATCTCATTTTTCTTCTTCATCAGGGTCGGTTGGTCGCCTTTCCGCACCCGCCATTTCTTAATATTCAAACGGTATGCCACATGCAGCAACCACTCCATAAATCTAATCCAGGCAGGTAGCGTGGGCAATCCGAATCGGAAAGTTTCCGGTTTTTCTGCTCTGGATCCCTTCTGGAAGGAATTCATTTCATTTGTATTAGCGCCGAATACGTAGCAAGTTTGTGCCGATCTTGTTTGTGTCACGGCGTTACATATTTTGCCATCCACCATTGTGAACTGCAGATTGCGGGTAATCTCGAATTCATTTGTTTCTATACTGCGATCTCCTAACAGAGGAATACTGATTATTTTTTTAAGTTAATTAATTTAACGAACCTTACTCAGAACCTTGTTTCCTATTTTGACGCGGTTTATTGACTTTTGCAGTTTTTGCACTAACTCTTTAAGAACAGGGACAATAACACAGATACATGGAGGACAGTAAAAGTCACAAACACTATTCGCGCGTTTTTCCCTTGTCTGAAGTAAAACAATAAAATATGGTGAACATAAAATTTTTGGTGAATAAAAAAATTTTGATCATAAAATTGGCGCGTTCTTCCAATTTGTATGTAGTGTCAAATCCAGAGATGGAGGTCAGTGTGTCAAATTGATCGATTTTTCTGAGTGGGTCAGTGGGTCAACAGTATATGACCCACAGCGACCCATCATCCACCGTGACCCACTGCGACGCACCACCTACTGTGACCCAACACTCACTATGACGCACTCTGACCAGCCGACGATCTCTGCTCAGTGCATTGTACACAGCATCCTCTGACGCGACAAAACGCCAATGAACCACAAAATGTCTTCCCCAAAATATTTTCAATCGCCTATATTTGTGATTTTTTACATTAAGACGAGTCTAAAATCATTAAAATATGTACCAAAAAAGTACCCTGGAGGGGGCTCGAACCACCAACCTTATGATTATTGGGCGGGTGTTCTTACGACTTCGACACGGAGGCGAAGAAAGCGATGTCCCTTGTAAAAGAATAAATCGTTGAGATCTTTTTAATTTGGTCAATCATAGTGCACTTTTAGCCGTATATATGAGATGATAACTGTTTTGGATAAGATAAACTGCTTTCGCCATGTAGGCCTAATTTTATAACAAAATGGCGCGTGTCTATTTACTTTATTTCATAGTTCTCCCATACTCACTTTCTAATCATCAACGACAGTTGTCATCTAAATTCATATAATTATCGCACTCAAGATTTTTCACTTCGTGATGTTAAGGCAGATGTTATTCTTGACCTCCGGAGGTCACTTTAGGAACAATTTTCCAGGAAAAATAACATATAATGATAACCTTATGCACTTGCCTGGCGATATTCGTGCTTGTCCCTTCGTTATTCTCCGCGACGAATCGAAGGAGTGTGGACCAAAACGAAGACCTCGCTGCTACACCTGTGGCAACTTCAACACCCCGACGCGAGATATATGTTTCGACTTGACAATACCCTGCCGACAATGGGACACTAGCGGCAATGCTTCGACTTGTCTCTATATTGACGATCAACGTTTAACCGCAAGTGGGCCACTAAGAGTTGGCGACGTTTACGGCATGGGGTAGGTCCTTGTTTAATATATCTTCGTTGCTGAAAGGGACAATAAAATCAACTCAACAAAATACAGTGCTTCGCATCATATATCCATATATGCTTACCATGCGCTTTATAATAATTGCTGAAGCTTCTTTATTATATGGAGAGCTTAGAGCACAGGGCAATCAACTCATAAAATTTTGAGAAAAAATATACATAAAATATGTAATGTAAGCTTCTGTATGTTGGTCTACGTACCTTGATTTGGGACTTTCAAATTTCATCCGTTTTTCCACTGAAAAGTATCGATAATTCAACAAGGAAATAATCAGACCATGATAACTTATTTGAAATTCATCGTAATTTTGTCCATGCAAACACTCCATTTTATGTGGTAAACTAGCCTTTGGAAAGCTGGGGGCTTCACCCCCAGACCCCGTATTTGCTCGGCATACGGCCTCGCATATCATATGTTCGTGCATTTATTCTTAATGTTTCCTTAAATCGGCCTTACATCTCCAGATCTCATATTTATCATCCTTTGCTCCTTAATACTCTGCTTAATAACTCACAGTTTATTTTTTTATAGCAACATTCGTTTTGTCAACCACAATTTATCGACTTATTATATAATGAATGATGATGTTGGATTCTCATTTTCAGATTTTTTTTTATAATTTTCAAAAAAGAAATCTGGGATTTTTGTTCGACCATAACTCTTGCATATTTGTAAGACAAAGGTCGATTCTTTTTATTCTAACTTTGTAGTATTTCCACACCACCACTGCGGTATCCTGCTATACGCATACTCCTTTGAATGAAAGCTTTGCTTCGTCATGTCTCTCGTATACTAAAAAAACTCGAACGTAAGTGGTATTTGTATCTGGGAAGGTTCGTATCATAGTGCGAAAATGAAGTTCAATATGATTTGTATTTGCACAGGCACCAAGCATTCTCCATAAAAAAGCTTAAAGGGATTTCTTTTTGCGTAGACTCTTATGTTACCATCAAGTATAAGTGAAAAGCAATTTTTGCAGCAGACATGTATCATGCTCCGAAATTAAAGTCCAATGGCGTTGTTCCCTGGGTAATTCCACAGCTATCACTCACTAAAAGGAACTATCGTAGAAGTTGTGGGTATACAAAATTCTTTACAAAAGCGGTTCCTTCAATTATTCTTTCAAACTGAACCAGTAACACAACTGAATACCTTGATCGCGCACACCCAAGCGCGACGTACAGTTGGCCGTGAGCGAATACGTCACTCAGAAGACGTCCCATATAAATAACATTGGAAAGATTTTTCAGTTCCACATGAAACCACTTTACGGTTAGAAATTTTCATTTCTGATGACTCACGTAGGTAAAGCTAACGAAAACGTACAAGCATACCGAATTTGAAGTTTTTATTCCAATTCTAAGTACCTAAAACATCAGATTATAGGTACATAAAAAGTCTCATTAAAATAACATGGGGAAATTCTTCTTCCCCTCTTTAGACCCCCTAAAAATTAAAAATATTCACTTTTGGCAATTTTCCTGTGGGTTTGTCCCGAAAAGCTATAATCATGTCAAATTTAATCATTGTAGCCCTGCAGGAAGTGCTCAATAATTTCAGGGTGTAAAAGGTGTCCCATATAAATAACATTGGAAAGATTTTTCAGTTCCCTATAAAACCACTCTAAAGTTGGAATAATTTACGTTTGGCAATTTTTCTGTCGGTTAGTCCTGGAAGGCTACAATCATGCCAAATTTCATCATTCTAATCTTGCCAGAAGTGCCTAAACATTTTGGGGGTATAGAAGACGTTCATTATAAATAACATTGGGAAGATTTTTCAGTTCTCCATGAAACAACTTTGCGTTTAGAAATTTTCATTTCTGATGATTCACTTAGGTAAAGCTAACAAAAATGTACAAGCATACCGAATTTGAAGTTTTTTTTCCAATTCTAAGTACCTAAAACATGAGATTATAGGTCCAGAAAAAGTCTCTTTTAAATAACATGGGGAAATTCTTCATCCCCTCTTTAGACCCCCTAAAAATTAAAAATATTCACTTTTGGCAATTTTCCTGTGGGTTTGTCCCGAAAAGCTATAATCATGTCAAATTTAAACATTGTAGCCCTGCAGGAAGTGCTCAATAATTTGAGGGTGTAAAAGGTGTCCCATATAAATAATATTGGAAAGATTTTTCAGTTCCCTATAAAACCACTCTAAAGTTGGAATTTTTTTACTTTTGGCAATTTTTCTGTCGGATAGTCCTGGAAGGCTACAATCACGCCAAATTTCATCATTCTAATCTTGCCAGAAGTGCCTAAACATTTTGGGGTATAGAAGACGTCCCATATAAATAACATTTGAAAGATTTTTCAGTTCTCCATGAAACCACTTTACAGTTAGAAATTTTCATTTGTGAAATATTCACTTAGGTAAACCTAACGAAAACGTACAAGCATACCGAATATGAAGTTTTTATTCCAATTCTAAGTACCTAAAACATCAGATTATAGGTCCAGAAAAAGTCTCATTTAAATAACATGGGGACATTCTTCATCCCCTCTTTAGACCCCCTAAAAATTAAAAATATTCACTTTTTGCAATTTTCCTGTGGGTTTGTCCCGAAAAGCTATAATCATGTCAAATTTAATCATTGTAGCGCTGCAGGAAGTGCTCAATAATTTCAGGGTGTAAAAGGTGTCCCATATAAATAATATTGGAAAGATTTTTCAGTTCCCTATAAAACCACTCTAAAGTTGGAATTGTTTACGTTTGGCAATTTTTTTGTCGGTTAGTCCTGGAAGGCTACAATCATGCCAAATTTCATCATTCTAATCTTGACGTAAGTGCCTAAACATTTTGGGGTATAGAACACGTCCCATATAAATAACATTGGAAAGAATTGTCAGTTCTCCATGAAACCACTTTACGCTTAGAAATTTTCATTTCTGATGAATCACTTAGGTAAACCTAACGAAAACGTACTAGCATACCGAATTTGAAGTTTTCATTTCAATTTCAAGTACCTAAAACATGAGATTATAGGTCCAGAAAAAGTCTCATTTAAATAACATGGGGAAGTTATTCATCCCCTCTTTAGACTCACTAAAAATTAAAAATATTCACTTTTGGCAATTTTCCTGTGGGTTTGTCCCAAAAAGCTTTAATCATGTCAAATTTAGTCATTGTAGCCTTGCAGGAAGTGCTCAATAATTTGAGGGTGTAAAAGGTGTCCCATATAAATAACATTGGAAAGATTTTTCAGTTCCCTATAAAACCACTCTAAAGTTGGATTTTTTTTTTACTTTTGGGAATCTAACTTTGTAGTATTTCCACACAACCTCTGTGGTATCCTGCTATACGCATACTCCTTTGAATGAAAGCTTTGCTTCGTCATGTCTCTCGTATACTAAAAAAACTCGAACGTAAGTGGTATTTGTTTCTGGGAAGGTTCGTATCATAGTGTGAAAATGAAGTTCAATATGATTTGTATTTGCACAGGCACCAAGCATTCTCCATAAAAAATTTAAAGGGATTTGTTTTTGCGTAGACTCTTATGTTACCATCAAGTATAAGTGAAAAGCAATTTTTGCAGCAGACATGTATCATGCTCCGAAATTAAAGTCCAATGGCGTTGTTCCCTGAGTAATTCCATAGCTATCACTCACTAAAAGGAACTATCTTAGAAGTTGTGGGTATACAAAATTCTTTACAAAAGCGGTTCCTTCAATTATTCTTTCAAACTGAACCAGTAACACAACTGAATCCCTTGATCGGACACATCCAAGTGCGACGTACAGTTGACCGTGAGCGAATACGTCACTCAGAAGACGTCCCATATAAATAACATTGGAAAGATTTTTCAGTTCCAGATGAAACCACTTTACGGTTAGAAATTTTCGTTCCTGATGATTCACTTAGGTAAAGCTAACGAAAATGTACAAGCATACCGAATTTGAAGTTTTTATTCCAATTCTAAGTACCTAAAACATGAGATTATAGGTCCAGAAAAAGTATCATTTAAATAACATGGGGAAATTCTTCATCCCCTCTTTAGACCCCCTAAAAATTAAAAATATTCACTTTTGGCAATTTTCTGTGGGTTTGTCCCAAAAAGCTATAATTATGTTAAATGTAATCATTGTAGCCCTGCAGGAAGTGCTCAATAATTTCAGGGTGCAAAAGGTGTCCCATATAAATAATATTGGAAAGATTTTTCAGTTCCCTATAAGACCACTCTCAAGTTGGAATTTTTTACGTTTGGCAATTTTTCTGTCGTTTAGATCTCGAAGCCTACAATCATGCCAAATTTCATCATTCTAATCTTGCCAGAAGTGCCTAAACATTTTGGGGGTATAGAAGACGTTCATTATAAATAACATTGGGAAGATTTTTCAGTTCTCCATGAAACAACTTTGCGTTTAGAAATTTTCATTTCTGATGATTCACTTAGTTAAAGCTAACGAAAATGTACAAGCATACCGAATTTGAAGTTTTTATTCCAATTCTAAGTACCTAAAACATCAGATTATAGGTCCAGAAAAAGTCTCTTTTAAATAACATGGGGAAATTTTCCATCCCCTCTTTAGACCCCCTAAAAATTAAAAATATTCATTTTTGGCAATTTTCCTGTGGGTTTGTCCCGAAAAGCTATAATCATGTCAAATTTAATCATTGTAGCCCTGCAGGAAGTGCTCAATAATTTGAGGGTGTAAAAGGTGTCCCATATAAATAATATTGGAAAGATTTTTCAGTTTTCTATAAAACCACTCTAAAGTTGGAATTTTTTTACTTTTGGCAATTTTTCTGTCGGTTAGTCCTGGAAGGCTACAATCACGCCAAATTTCATCATTCTAATCTTGCCAGAAGTGCCTAAACATTTTGGGGTATAGAAGACGTCCCATATAAATAACATTGAAAGATTTTTCAGTTCCACATGAAACCACTTTACGGTTAGAAATTTTCATTTGTGATTATTCACTTAGGTAAACCTAACGAAAACGTACAAGCATACCGAATTTGAAGTTTTCATTTGAATTCTAAGTACCTAAAACATGAGATTATAGGTCCAGAAAAAGTCTCATTTAAATAACATGGGGAAGTTCTTCATCCCCTCTTTAGACCCCCTAAAAATTAAAAATATTCACTTTTGGCAATTTTCCTGTGGGTTTGTCCAGAAAAGTTAAAATCATATCAAATTTAATCATTGTAGCCCTGCAGGAAGTGCTCAATAATTTGAGGGTGTAAAAGGTGTCCCATATAAATAACATTGGAAAGATTTTTCAGTTCCGTATAAAACCACTCTAAAGTTGGAATTTTTTTACTTTTGGGAATGTAACTTTGTAGTATTTCCACACCACCACTGTGGTATCCTGCTATACGCATACTCCTTTGAATGAATGCTTTTGCTTCGTCATGTCTTTCGTACACTAAAAAAAAACTCGAACGTAAGTGGTATTTGTGTCTGGGAAGGTTCGTATCATAGTGTGAAAATGAAGTTCAATATGATTTGTATTTGCACAGGCACCAAGCATTCTCCATAAAAAAGCTTAAAGGGGTTTCTTTTTGCGTAGACTCTTATGTTACCATCAAGTATAAGTGAAAAGCAATTTTTGCAGCAGACATGTATCATACTCCGAAATTAAAGTCCAATGGCGTTGTTCCCTGAGTAATTCCATAGCTATCACTCACTAAAAGGAACTATCTTAGAAGTTGTGGGTATACAAAATTCTTTACAAAAGCGGTTCTTTCAATTATTCTTTCAAACTGAACCAGTAACACAACTGAATCCCTTGATCGGACACATCCAAGTGTGACGTACAGTTGGCCGTGAGCGAATACGTCACTCAGAAGACGTCCCATATAAATAACATTGGAAAGATTTTTCAGTTCCAGATGAAACCACTATACGTTTAGAAATTTTCATTTCTGATGACTCATGTAGGTAAAGCTAACGAAAACGTACAAGCATACCGAATTTGAAGTTTTTATTCCAGTTCTAAGCACCTAAAACATCAGATTATAGGTCCAGAAAAAGTCTCATTTAAATAACATGGGGAAATTCTTCATCCCCTCTTTAGACCCCCCTAAAATTAAAAATATTCACTTTTGGCAATTTTCCTGTGGGTTTGTCCCGAAAAGCTATAATCATGTCAAATTTAATCATTGTAGCCCTGCAGGAAGTGCTCAATAATTTCAGGGTGTAAAAGGTGTCCCATATAAATAACATTGGAAAGATTTTTCAGTTCCCTATAAAACCACTCTAAAGTTGGAATAATTTACGTTTGGCAATTTTTCTGTCGGTTAGTCCTGGAAGGCTACAATCATGCCAAATTTCATCATTCTAATCTTGCCAGAAGTGCCTAAACATTTTGGGGGTATAGAAGACGTTCATTATAAATAACATTGGGAAGATTTTTCAGTTCTCCATGAAACAACTTTGCGTTTAGAAATTTTCATTTCTGATGATTCACTTAGGTAAAGCTAACACAAATGTACAAGCATACCGAATTTGAAGCTTTTATTCCAATTCTAAGTACCTAAAACATCAGATTATAGGTCCAGAAAAAGTCTCATTTAAATAACATGGGGAAATTCTTCATCCCCTCTTTAGACCCCCTAAAAATTAAAAATATTCACTTTTGGCAATTTTCCTGTGGGTTGTCCCGAAAAGCTATAATCATGTCAAATTTAAACATTGTAGCCCTGCAGGAAGTGCTCAATAATTTGAGGGTGTAAAAGGTGTCCCATATAAATAATATTGGAAAGATTTTTCAGTTCCCTATAAAACCACTCTAAAGTTGGAATTTTTTTACTTTTGGCAATTTTTCTGTCGGTTAGTCCTGGAAGGCTAAAATCACGCCAAATTTCATCATTCTAATCTTGCCAGAAGTGCCTAAACATTTTGGGGTATAGAATACGTCCCATATAAATAACATTTGAAAGATTTTTCAGTTCTCCATGAAACCACTTTACAGTTAGAAATTTTCATTTGTGATTATTCACTTATGTGAACCTAACGAAAACGTACAAGCATACCGAATTTGAAGTTTTTATTCCAATTCTAAGTACCTAAAACATCCGATTATAGGTCCAGAAAAAGTCTCATTTAAATAACATAGGGAAATTCTTCATCCCCTCTTTAGACCCCCTAAAAATTAAAAATATTCACTTTTGGCAATTTTCCTGTGGGTTTGTCCCGAAAAGCTATAATCATGTCAAATTTAGTCATTGTAGCCTTGCAGGAAGTGCCCAATAATTTGAGGGTGTAAAAGGTGTCCCATATAAATAACATTAGAAAGATTTTTCAGTTCCCTATAAAACCACTCCAAAGTTGGATTTTTTTTTTACTTTTGGGAATCTAACTTTGTAGTATTTCCACACCACCTCTGTGGTATCCTGCTATACGCATACTCCTTTGAATGAAAGCTTTGCTTCGTCATGTCTCTCGTATACTAAAAAAACTCGAACGTAAGTGGTATTTGTTTCTGGGAAGGTTCGTATCATAGTGTGAAAATGAAGTTCAATATGATTTGTATTTGCACAGGCACCAAGCATTCTCCATAAAAAAGCTTAAAGGGATTTGTTTTTGCGTAGACTCTTATGTTACCATCAAGTATAAGTGAAAAGCAATTTTTGCAGCAGACATGTATCATGCTCCGAAATTAAAGTCCAATGGCGTTGTTTCCTGAGTAATTCCATAGCTATCACTCACTAAAAGGAACTATCTTAGAAGTTGTGGGTATACAAAATTCTTTACAAAAGCGGTTCCTTCAATTATTCTTTCAAACTGAACCAGTAACACAACTGAATCCCTTGATCGGACACATCCAAGTGCGACGTACAGTTGACCGTGAGCGAATACGTCACTCAGAAGACGTCCCATATAAATAACATGGGAAAGATTTTTCAGTTCCAGATGAAACCACTTTACGGTTAGAAATTTTCATTCCTGATGATTCACTTAGGTAAAGCTAACAAAAATGTACAAGCATACCGAATTTGAAGTTTTTATTCCAATTCTAAGTACCTAAAACATGAGATTATAGGTCCAGAAAAAGTCTCATTTAAATAACATGGGGAAATTCTTCATCCCCTCTTTAGACCCCCTAAAAATTAAAAATATTCACTTTTGGCAATTTTCTGTGGGTTTGTCCCAAAAAGCTATAATTATGTTAAATTTAATCATTGTAGCCCTGCAGGAAGTGCTCAATAATTTCAGGGTGCAAAAGATGTCCCATGTAAATAATATTGGAAAGATTTTTCAGTTCCCTATAAGACCACTCTCAAGTTGGAATTTTTTACGTTTGGCAATTTTTCTGTCGTTTAGTTCTCGAAGCCTACAATCATGCCAAATTTCATCATTCTAATCTTGCCAGAAGTGCCTAAACATTTTGGGGGTATAGAAGACGTTCATTATAAATAACATTGGGTAGATTTTTCAGTTCTCCATGAAACAACTTTGCGTTTAGAAATTTTCATTTCTGATGATTCACTTAGTTAAAGCTAACGAAAATGTACAAGCATACCGAATTTGAAGTTTTTATTCCAATTCTAAGTACCTAAAACATGAGATTATAGGTCCAGAAAAAGTCTCTTTTAAATAACATGGGGAAATTTTCCATCCCCTCTTTAGACCCCCTAAAAATTAAAAATATTCATTTTTGGCAATTTTCCTGTGGGTTTGTCCCGAAAAGCTATAATCATGTCAAATTTAATCATTGTAGCCCTGCAGGAAGTGCTCAATAATTTGAGGGTGTAAAAGGTGTCCCATATAAATAATATTGGAAAGATTTTTCAGTTTCCTATAAAACCACTCTAAAGTTGGAATTTTTTTACTTTTGGCAATTTTTCTGTCGGTTAGTCCTGGAAGGCTACAATCACGCCAAATTTCATCATTCTAATCTTGCCACAAGTGCCTAAACATTTTGGGGTATAGAAGACGTCCCATATAAATAACATTTGAAAGATTTTTCAGTTCCACATGAAACCACTTTACGGTAAGAAATTTTCATTTGTGATTATTCACTTAGGTAAACCTAACGAAAACGTACAAGCATACCGAATTTGAAGTTTTCATTTGAATTCTAAGTACCTAAAACATGAGATTATAGGTCCAGAAAAAGTCTCATTTAAATAACATGGGGAAGTTCTTCATCCCCTCTTTAGACCCCCTAAAAATTAAAAATATTCACTTTTGGCAATTTTCCTGTGGGTTTGTCCAGAAAAGTTAAAATCATATCAAATTTAATCATTGTAGCCCTGCAGGAAGTGCTCAATAATTTGAGGGTGTAAAAGGTGTCCCATATAAATAACATTGGAAAGATTTTTCAGTTCCGTATAAAACCACTCTAAAGTTGGAATTTTTTTACTTTTGGGAATGTAACTTTGTAGTATTTCCACACCACCACTGTGGTATCCTGCTATACGCATACTCCTTTGAATGAATGCTTTTGCTTCGTCATGTCTTTCGTACACTAAAAAAAACTCGAACGTAAGTGGTATTTGTGTCTGGGAAGGTTCGTATCATAGTGTGAAAATGAAGTTCAATATGATTTGTATTTGCACAGGCACCAAGCATTCTCCATAAAAAAGCTTAAAGGGGTTTCTTTTTGCGTAGACTCTTATGTTACCATCAAGTATAAGTGAAAAGCAATTTTTGCAGCAGACATGTATCATACTCCGAAATTAAAGTCCAATGGCGTTGTTCCCTGAGTAATTCCATAGCTATCACTCACTAAAAGGAACTATCTAAGAAGTTGTGGGTATACAAAATTCTTTACAAAAGCGGTTCTTTCAATTATTCTTTCAAACTGAACCAGTAACACAACTGAATCCCTTGATCGGACACATCCAAGTGTGACGTACAGTTGGCCGTGAGCGAATACGTCACTCAGAAGACGTCCCATATAAATAACATTGGAAAGATTTTTCAGTTCCAGATGAAACCACTATACGGTTAGAAATTTTCATTTCTGATGACTCACGTAGGTAAAGCTAACGAAAACGTAAAGCATACCGAATTTGAAGTTTTTATTCCAGTTCTAAGCACCTAAAACATCAGATTATAGGTCCAGAAAAAGTCTCATTTAAATAACATGGGGAAATTCTTCATCCCCTCTTTAGACCCCTAAAAATTAAAAATATTCACTTTTGGCAATTTTCCTGTGGGTTTGTCCCGAGAAGCTATAATCATGTCAAATTTAAACATTGTAGCCCTGCAGGAAGTGCTCAATAATTTGAGGGTGTAAAAGGTGTCCCATATAAATAATATTGGAAAGATTTTTCAGTTCCCTATAAAACCACTCTAAAGTTGGAATTTTTTTACTTTTGGCAATTTTTCTGTCGGTTAGTCCTGGAAGGCTAAAATCACGCCAAATTTCATCATTCTAATCTTGCCAGAAGTGCCTAAACATTTTGGGGTATAGAAGACGTCCCATATAAATAACATTTGAAAGATTTTTCAGTTCTCCATGAAACCACTTTACAGTTAGAAATTTTCATTTGTGATTATTCACTTATGTGAACCTAACGAAAACGTACAAGCATACCGAATTTGAAGTTTTTATTCCAATTCTAAGTACCTAAAACATCCGATTATAGGTCCAGAAAAAGTCTCATTTAAATAACATGGGGAAATTCTTCATCCCCTCTTTAGACCCCCTAAAAATTAAAAATATTCACTTTTGGCAATTTTCCTGTGGGTTTGTCCCGAAAAGCTTTAATCATGTCAAATTTAGTCATTGTAGCCTTGCAGGAAGTGCTCAATAATTTGAGGGTGTAAAAGGTGTCCCATATAAATAACATTGGAAAGATTTTTCAGTTCCCTATAAAACCACTCCAAAGTTGGATTTTTTTTTTTTACTTTTGGGAATCTAACTTTGTAGTATTTCCACACCACCTCTGTGGTATCCTGCTATACGCATACTCCTTTGAATGAAAGCTTTGCTTCGTCATGTCTCTCGTATACTAAAAAAACTCGAACGTAAGTGGTATTTGTTTCTGGGAAGGTTCGTATCATAGTGTGAAAATGAAGTTCAATATGATTTGTATTTGCACAGGCACCAAGCATTCTCCATAAAAAAGCTTAAAGGGATTTGTTTTTGCGTAGACTCTTATGTTACCATCAAGTATAAGTGAAAAGCAATTTTTGCAGCAGACATGTATCATGCTCCGAAATTAAAGTCCAATGGCGTTGTTCCCTGAGTAATTCCATAGCTATCACTCACTAAAAGGAACTATCTTAGAAGTTGTGGGTATACAAAATTCTTTACAAAAGCGGTTCTTTCAATTATTCTTTCAAACTGAACCAGTAACACAACTGAATCCCTTGATCGGACACATCCAAGTGCGACGTACAGTTGACCGTGAGCGAATACGTCACTCAGAAGACGTCCCATATAAATAACATGGGAAAGATTTTTCAGTTCCAGATGAAACCACTTTACGGTTAGAAATTTTCATTCCTGATGATTCACTTAGGTAAAGCTAACAAAAATGTACAAGCATACCGAATTTGAAGTTTTTATTCCAATTCTAAGTACCTAAAACAAGAGATTATAGGTCCAGAAAAAGTCTCATTTAAATAACATGGGGAAATTCTTCATCCCCTCTTTAGACCCCCTAAAAATTAAAAATATTCACTTTTGGCAATTTTCTGTGGGTTTGTCCCAAAAAGCTATAATTATGTTAAATTTAATCATTGTAGCCCTGCAGGAAGTGCTCAATAATTTCAGGGTGCAAAAGATGTCCCATGTAAATAATATTGGAAAGATTTTTCAGTTCCCTATAAGACCACTCTCAAGTCGGAATTTTTTACGTTTGGCAATTTTTCTGTCGTTTAGTTCTCGAAGCCTACAATCATGCCAAATTTCATCATTCTAATCTTGCCAGAAGTGCCTAAACATTTTGGGGGTATAGAAGACGTTCATTATAAATAACATTGGGAAGATTTTTCAGTTCTCCATGAAACAACTTTGCGTTTAGAAATTTTCATTTCTGATGATTCACTTAGTTAAAGCTAACGAAAATGTACAAGCATACCGAATTTGAAGTTTTTATTCCAATTCTAAGTACCTAAAACATGAGATTATAGGTCCAGAAAAAGTCTCTTTTAAATAACATGGGGAAATTTTCCATCCCCTCTTTAGACCCCCTAAAAATTAAAAATATTCATTTTTGGCAATTTTCCTGTGGGTTTGTCCCGAAAAGCTATAATCATGTCAAATTTAATCATTGTAGCCCTGCAGGAAGTGCTCAATAATTTGAGGGTGTAAAAGGTGTCCCATATAAATAATATTGGAAAGATTTTTCAGTTTCCTATAAAACCACTCTAAAGTTGGAATTTTTTTACTTTTGGCAATTTTTCTGTCGTTTAGTCCTGGAAGGCTACAATCACGCCAAATTTCATCATTCTAATCTTGCCAGAAGTGCCTAAACATTTTGGGGTATAGAAGACGTCCCATATAAATAACATTGAAAGATTTTTCAGTTCCACATGAAACCACTTTACGGTTAGAAATTTTAATTTGTGATTATTCACTTAGGTAAACCTAACGAAAACGTACAAGCATACCGAATTTGAAGTTTTCATTTGAATTCTAAGTACCTAAAACATGAGATTATAGGTCCAGAAAAAGTCTCATTTAAATAACATGGGGAAGTTCTTCATCCCCTCTTTAGACCCCCTAAAAATTAAAAATATTCACTTTTGGCAATTTTCCTGTGGGTTTGTCCAGAAAAGTTAAAATCATATCAAATTTAATCATTGTAGCCCTGCAGGAAGTGCTCAATAATTTGAGGGTGTAAAAGGTGTCCCATATAAATAACATTGGAAAGATTTTTCAGTTCCGTATAAAACCACTCTAAAGTTGGAATTTTTTTACTTTTGGGAATGTAACTTTGTAGTATTTCCACACCACCACTGTGGTATCCTGCTATACGCATACTCCTTTGAATGAATGCTTTTGCTTCGTCATGTCTTTCGTACACTAAAAAAAACTCGAACGTAAGTGGTATTTGTGTCTGGGAAGGTTCGTATCATAGTGTGAAAGTGAAGTTCAATATGATTTGTATTTGCACAGGCACCAAGCATTCTCCATAAAAAAGCTTAAAGGGGTTTCTTTTTGCGTAGACTCTTATGTTACCATCAAGTATAAGTGAAAAGCAATTTTTGCAGCAGACATGTATCATACTCCGAAATTAAAGTCCAATGGCGTTGTTCCCTGAGTAATTCCATAGCTATCACTCACTAAAAGGAACTATCTTAGAAGTTGTGGGTATACAAAATTCTTTACAAAAGCGGTTCTTTCAATTATTCTTTCAAACTGAACCAGTAACACAACTGAATCCCTTGATCGGACACATCCAAGTGTGACGTACAGTTGGCCGTGAGCGAATACGTCACTCAGAAGACGTCCCATATAAATAACATTGGAAAGATTTTTCAGTTCCAGATGAAACCACTATACGGTTAGAAATTTTCATTTCTGATGACTCACGTAGGTAAAGCTAACGAAAACGTACAAGCATACCGAATTTGAAGTTTTTATTCCAATTCTAAGCACCTAAAACATCAGATTATAGGTACATAAAAAGTCTCAGTTAAATAACATGGGGAAATTCTTCATCCCCTCTTTAGACCCCCTAAAAATTAAAAATATTCACTTTTGCCAATTTTCCTGTGGGTTTGTCCCGAAAAGCTATAATCATGTCAAATTTAATCATTGTAGCCCTGCATGAAGTGCTCAATAATTTCAGGGTGTAAAAGGTGTACCATATAAATAACATTGGAAAGATTTTTCAGTTCCCTATAAAACCACTCTAAAGTTGGAATAATTTACGTTTGGCAATTTTTCTGTCGGTTAGTCCTGGAAGGCTACAATCATGCCAAATTTCATCATTCTAATCTTGCCAGAAGTGCCTAAACATTTTGGGGGTATAGAAGACGTTCATTATAAATAACATTGGGAAGATTTTTCAGTTCTCCATGAAACAACTTTGCGTTTAGAAATTTTCATTTCTGATGATTCACTTAGGTAAAGCTAACACAAATGTAAAAGCATACCGAATTTGAAGCTTTTATTCCAATTCTAAGTACCTAAAACATCAGATTATAGGTCCAGAAAAAGTCTCATTTAAATAACATGGGGAAATTCTTCATCCCCTCTTTAGACCCCCTAAAAATTAAAAATATTCACTTTTGGCAATTTTCCTGTGGGTTTGTCCCGAAAAGCTATAATCATGTCAAATTTAAACATTGTAGCCCTGCAGGAAGTGCTCAATAATTTGAGGGTGTAAAAGGTGTCCCATATAAATAATATTGGAAAGATTTTTCAGTTCCCTATAAAACCACTCTAAAGTTGGAATTTTTTTACTTTTGGCAATTTTTCTGTCGGTTAGTCCTGGAAGGCTAAAATCACGCCAGATTTCATCATTCTAATCTTGCCAGAAGTGCCTAAACATTTTGGGGTATAGAAGACGTCCCATATAAATAACATTTGAAAGATTTTTCAGTTCTCCATGAAACCACTTTACAGTTAGAAATTCTCATTTGTGATTATTCACTTATGTGAACCTAACGAAAACGTACAAGCATACCGAATTTGAAGTTTTTATTCCAATTCTAAGTACCTAAAACATCCGATTATAGGTCCAGAAAAAGTCTCATTTAAATAACATGGGGAAATTCTTCATCCCCTCTTTAGACCCCCTAAAAATTAAAAATATTCACTTTTGGCAATTTTCCTGTGGGTTTGTCCCGAAAAGCTATAATCATGTCAAATTTAGTCATTGTAGCCTTGCAGGAAGTGCTCAATAATTTGAGGGTGTAAAAGGTGTCCCATATAAATAACATTGGAAAGATTTTTCAGTTCCCTATAAAACCACTCCAAAGTTGGATTTTTTTTTTTTTTACTTTTGGGAATCTAACTTTGTAGTATTTCCACACCACCTCTGTGGTATCCTGCTATACGCATACTCCTTTGAATGAAAGCTTTGCTTCGTCATGTCTCTCGTATACTAAAAAAACTCGAACGTAAGTGGTATTTGTTTCTGGGAAGGTTCGTATCATAGTGTGAAAATGAAGTTCAATATGATTTGTATTTGCACAGGCACCAAGCATTCTCCATAAAAAAGCTTAAAGGGATTTGTTTTTGCGTAGACTCTTATGTTACCATCAAGTATAAGTGAAAAGCAATTTTTGCAGCAGACATGTATCATGCTCCGAAATAAAAGTCCAATGGCGTTGTTCCCTGAGTAATTCCATAGCTATCACTCACTAAAAGGAACTATCTTAGAAGTTGTGGGTATACAAAATTCTTTACAAAAGCGGTTCCTTCAATTATTCTTTCAAACTGAACCAGTAACACAACTGAATCCCTTGATCGGACACATCCAAGTGCGACGTACAGATGACCGTGAGCGAATACGTCACTCAGAAGACGTCCCATATAAATAACATTGGAAAGATTTTTCAGTTCCAGATGAAACCACTTTACGGTTAGAAATTTTCATTCCTGATGATTCACTTAGGTAAAGCTAACGAAAATGTACAAGCATACCGAATTTGAAGTTTTTATTCCATATCTAAGTACCTAAAACATGAGATTATAGGTCCAGAAAAAGTCTCATTTAAATAACATGGGGAAATTCTTCATCCCCTCTTTAGACCCCTTAAAAATTAAAAATATTCACTTTTGGAAATTTTCCTGTGGGTTTGTACCCAAAAGCTATAATTATGTTAAATTTAATCATTGTAGCCCTGCAGGAAGTGCTCAATAATTTCAGGGTGCAAAAGGTGTCTCATATAAATAATATTGGAAAGATTTTTCAGTTCCCTATAAGACCACTCTCAAGTTGGAATTTTTTACGTTTGGCAATTTTTCTGTCGTTTAGTTCCCGAAGCCTACAATCATGCCAAATTTCATCATTCTAATCTTGCCAGAAGTGCCTAAACATTTTGGGGGTATAGAAGACGTTCATTATAAATAACATTGGGAAGATTTTTCAGTTCTCCATGAAACAACTTTGCGTTTAGAAATTTTCATTTCTGATGATTCACTTAGGTAAAGCTAACGAAAATGTACAAGCATACCAAATTTGAAGTTTTTATTCCAATTCTAAGTACCTAAAACATGAGATTATAGGTCCAGAAAAAGTCTCATTTAAATAACATGGGGAAATTTTTCATCCCCTCTTTAGACCCCCTAAAAATTAAAAATATTCATTTTTGGCAATTTTCCTGTGGGTTTGTCCCGAAAAGCTATAATCATGTCAAATTTAAACATTGTAGCCCTGCAGAAAGTGCTCAATAATTTGAGGGTGTAAAAGGTGTACCATATAAATACAATTGGAAAGATTTTTCAGTTTCCTATAAAACCACTCTAAAGTTGGAATTTTTTTACTTTTGGCAATTTTTCTGTCGGTTAGTCCTGGAAGGCTACAATCACGCCAAATTTCATCATTCTAATCTTGCCAGAAGTGCCTAAACATTTTGGGGTATAGAAGACGTCCCATATAAATAACATTTGAAAGATTTTTCAGTTCCATATGAAACCACTTTATGGTTAGAAATTTTCATTTGTGATTATTCACTTAGGTAAACCTAACGAAAACGTACAAGCATACCGAATTTGAAGTTTTCATTTGAATTCTAAGTACCTAAAACATGAGATTATAGGTCCAGAAAAAGTCTCATTTAAATAACATGGGGAAGTTCTTCATCCCCTCTTTAGACCCCCTAAAAATTAAAAATATTCACTTTTGGCAATTTTCCTGTGGGTTTGTCCAGAAAAGTTATAATCATGTCAAATTTTATCATTGTAGCCCTGCAGGAAGTGCTCAATAATTTGAGGGTGTAAAAGGTGTCCCATATAAATAACATTGGAAAGATTTTTGAGTTCCGTATAAAACCACTCTAAAGTTGGAATTTTTTTACTTTTGGGAATGTAACTTTGTAGTATTTCCACACCAACACTGTGGTATCCTGCTATACGCATACTCTTTTGAATGAAAGCTTTTGCTTCGTCATGTCTTTCGTACACTAAAAGAAACTCGAACGTAAGTGGTATTTGTGTCTGGGAAGGTTCGTATCATAGTGTGAAAATGAAGTTCAATATGATTTGTATTTGCACAGGCACCAAGCATTCTCCATAAAAAAGCTTAAAGGGATTTCTTTTTGCGTAGACTCTTATGTTACCATCAAGTATAAGTGAAAAGCAATTTTTGCAGCAGACATGTATCATACTCCGAAATTAAAGTCCAATGGTGTTGTTCCCTGAGTAATTCCATAGGTATGACTCACTAAAAGGAACTATCGTAGAAGTTGTGGATATACAAAATTCTTTACAAAAGCGGTTCCTTCAATTATTCTTTCAAACTGAACCAGTAACACAACTGAATCCCTTGATCGGACACATCCAAGTGCGACGTAAAGTTGGCCGTGAGCGAATACGTCACTCAGAAGACGTCCCATATAAATAACATGGGAAAGATTTTTCAGTTCCAGATGAAACCACTATACGGTTAGAAATTTTCATTACTGATGATTCACTTAGGTATAGCTAAAGAAAACGTACAAGCATAGCGAATTTGAAGTTTTTATTCCAATTCTAAGTACCTAAAACATCAGATTATAGGTCCAGAAAAATTCTCATTTAAATAACAAGAGGAAATTCTTCATCCCCTCTTTATACCCCTAAAAATTAAAAATATTCACTTTTGGCAATTTTCCTGTGGGTTTGTCCCGAAAAGCTATAATCATGTCAAATTTAATCATTGTAGCCCTGCAGGAAGTGCTCAATAATTTCAGGGTGTAAAAGGTGTCCCATATAAATAACATTGGAAAAATTTTTGAGTTCCCTATAAAACCACTCTAAAGTTGGAATTGTTTACGTTTGGCAATTTTTCTGTCGGTTAGTCCTGGAAGGCTACAATCATGCCAAATTTCATCATTCTAATCTTGCCGTAAGTGCCTAAACATTTTGGGGTATAGAACACGTCTCATATAAATAACATTTTAAAGATTTGTCAGTTCTCCATGAAACCACTTTACGGTTAGAAATTTTCATTCCTGATGATTCACTTAGGTAAACCTAACGAAAACGTACAAGTATACCGAATTTGAAGTTTTCAATTCAATTCTAAGTACCTAAAACATCAGATTATAGGTCCAGAAAAAGTCTCTTTTAAATAACATGGGGAAATTTTCCATCCCCTCTTTAGACCCCCTAAAAATTAAAAATATTCATTTTTGGCAATTTTCCTGTGGGTTTGTCCCGAAAAGCTATAATCATGTCAAATTTAATCATTGTAGCCCTGCAGGAAGTGCTCAATAATTTGAGGGTGTAAAAGGTGTCCCATATAAATAACATTGGAAAGATTTTTCAGTTCCCTATAAAACCACTCTAAAGTTGGAATTTTTTTTACTTTTGGGAATGTAACTTTGTAGTATTTCCACACCACCTCTGTGGTATCCTGCTATACGCATACTCCTTTGAATGAAATCTTTGCTTCGTCATGTCTCTCGTATACTAAAAAACTCGAACGTAAGTGGTATTTGTGTCTTGGAAGGTTCGTATCATAGTGTGAAAATGAAGTTCAATATGATTTGTATTTGCACAGGCACCAAGCATTCTCCATAAAAAAGCTTAAAGGGATTTTTTTTGCGTAGACTCTTATGTTATCATCAAGTATAAGTGAAAAGCAATTTTTGCAGCAGACATGTATCATGCTCCGAAATTAAAGTCCAATGGCGTTGTTCCCTGAGTAATTCCATAGCTATCACTCACTAAAAGGAACTATCGTAGAAGTTGTGGATATACAAAATTCTTTACAAAAGCGGTTCCTTCAATTATTCTTTCAAACTGAACCAGTAACACAACTGAATCCCTTGATCGGACACATCCAAGTGCGACGTAAAGTTGGCCGTGAGCGAATACGTCACTCAGAAGACGTCCCATATAAATAACATGGGAAAGATTTTTCAGTTCCAGATGAAACCACTTTACGTTTAGAAATTTTCATTCCTGATGATTCACTTAGGTAAAGCTAACGAAAATGTACAAGCATACCGAATTTGAAGTTTTTATTCCAATTCTAAGTACCTAAAACATCAGATTATAGGTCCAGAAAAAGTCTCATTTAAATAACATGGGGAAATTCTTCATCCCCTCTTTAGACCCCCTAAAAATTAAAAATGTTCACTTTTGGCAATTTTCCTGTGGGTTTGTCCCAAAAAGCTATAATCATGTCAAATTTTATCATTGTAGCCCTGCAGGAAGTGCTCAATAATTTCAGGGGGCAAAAGGTGTCCCACATAAATAACATTGGAAAGATTTTTCAGTTGCCTATAAAACCACTCTAAAGTTGGAATTTTTTTACTTTTGGCAATTTTTCTGTCGGTTAGTCCTGGAAGGCTACAATCATGCCAAATTTCATCATTCTAATCTTGCCGGAAGTGCCTAACCACTTTCGGGTATAGAAGACGTTCCATATAAATAACATTGGAAAGATTTTTCAGTTCTCCATGAAACCACTTTACGGTAAAAAATTTTCATTTCTGATGATTAACTTAGGTAAAGCTAACGAAAACGTACAAGCATACCGAATTTGAAGTTTTTATTCCAATTCTAAATACCTAAAACATGAGATTATAGGTCCAGAAAAAGTCTCATTTAATTAACATGGGGAAATTCTTCATCCCCTCTTTAGACCCCCTAAAAATTAAGAATATTCACTTTTGGCAATTTTCCTGTGGGATTGTCCTGAAAAGCTATAATCATGTCGAATTTAATCATTGCAGCTCTGCAGGAAGTGCTCAATAATTTCAGGGTGTAAAAGGTGTCCCATATAAATAACATGGAAAAGATTTTTCAGTTCCCTATAAAACCACTCTAAGTTCGGAATTTTTTACTTGTACTGATTTACGTAGGTAGTGCTAACGAAAATGGGTAAGCATACCGAATTTCAAGTTTCTATTCTTATTCTAAGTACCTAAAACATTAGATTATAAGTCCAAAGAAAGGTCCATTTAAATAACATGGGGAAATTTTTCATCCCCTCTTTAGACCCCCTAAAAATTAAAAATATTCACGTTTGACAATTTTCCTGTAGGTTAGTTCCGGAAAGCTACAATCATGCCAAATTTAATCGTTGTAGCCCTACAGGAAGTGCTCAATAATTTATGTCAGCTCATGTAGTTTTATATATAGTTAGGAAGTCAGATCCATCATTATTGTAACAGAGTGGTGCTTGAGGGATTGACCGTAGAAATTCAAAGTCCGATTAGTTAGAATTTGACAACCTGTTTTATTACAAGTATAAACTCTTTGATTTTTAGAAGAGAGGACGTGGATCATGCGACAGTGTTGGTGACTATATGGTTTGGTGGGTCAGTGATTCATGGTGGGTGGTGGGTCGGAGTGGGTCATGGTAGGTAGTCATCAGAGTGGGCCAAGGAGGTGGAGGATCATGGGTCAGAGTGAGTCGCGGTGGGTGTTTGGTCAAATTTTCATTGAGCTACGCCATATCTGATGAAATCTGTAAAACCAAACGAAATAAAGAGCAATATTACTATACAAAACGCTCAACATCTTAGCTATTCATGACAAACTATTTCATGATTCGAATAACTCTAGTATATCCACAAACCATAATATGTTTTATTTTACCGAAATACGTCATGAATTTCCGGGAATTTGATACTTTAAATTTTAATACGCAAAGTTAATTGGTCTCATCACTTGTTTACTTATTCTCTTGTTTAATTGATCATCACAACCTTTAGGGCATTTCCCGTAGACATAGAAAGGTGAAATGTAGTATCCAGGCTTGGTGTAGCGTGCAAATAAACTAATGAAAAGCAATATGATAATATTTCCATCCTCCGAACCCCCTAAAGTGGAATGTGTTGATAATTGAACAAAAAGAGTTTAAATCCAATCAGAAAATTCATAAAATTTAAAATATGTAGCCAATTCTTGACTTTGCAATAATAATAATAATAATAATAATAATAATAATAATAATAATAATAATAATAATAATAATAATAATAATAATAATAATAATAATAATAATAATAATAATAAAAGAATAACAGAATTACAAAATCAATTATCTTCGAGTTAAGAAACAAATGATTACCACGACGCAGAGTCGTAACTTGTTAGGGGAGTGGGGCCACTGTCCCCCAAGGGAAACTCCCCGCCGTTCGAGAGCCGCTACGATACGAAAATGAAATTATAAGTGCAGCATGAAACAGGTTCACTACATTACATAAACAGAACAGCACACTAAAAGTAAATAAAACAATAATGAGTCGTTGGTCCATTTTCGTAAAAATAATGTCTACTATTAGGGGCACTAGGAATAGTATATGCTCCTATATTATTGACAGATTTGTCAATATTGTTCCCTTAATTAATTTGTAGTGTATGGAGCGGGCTCAGAGGTGGAACTAGCAACCCCGCAGTCCTTGGTGTGCGGGAGATTCCAAGATTTTCAGATATCCTTTGACCTTATTGGCCGATACAGATAAAGTGTCATGACCTATATGTAGTTGAAAATAAGGCAAACTTCTCTCGGCCCTCGTGACCGGGAGTTCTAGGGTAACGTTCTAGTAATGAAAATAGTTTTTGGCGTGGGTTCAAACCTTGCCCAAGGATTTTTTAAAAATTTTCATAGCACTCTTTTCACTACACGGATCCATATTAAGAGTAATAATAATAATAATAATAATAATAATAATAATAATAACAATAATAATAATGCCAGTAGTGCTAGTAGTAGTAGTAGTAATATTAGTAGTATGAACGGATTAGAAGCCCCGCAGGCAGTTAGGTTCCTTTAGACTTGGTTAGGTAAAGTGCCAGGACATAAAGTGTCATGACCTATATATAGTTGAAAATAAGGAAACTTCTCTCGGCTCTCATGACCGGGTGTTCTAGGGTAACGTTCTATTAATGAAAATAGTTTTTGGCGTGCGTTCAAACCTTGCCCAAGGATTTCTTTTTAAAATTTTCATAGCACTCTTTTCACTTCACGGATCCATAATAAGAGTAATAATAATAATAATAATAATAATAATAATAATAATAATAATAATAATAATAATAATAATAATAATAATAAAATGCCAGTAGTGCTAGTAGTAGTAGTAGTAATATTAGTAGTATGAACAGATTAGAAGCCCCGCAGGGCTTGGTTGGGTTCTGTTTTCTTACTCAAATTTTTCTGTATATTTTACATGACCAACTTCAAACAGCTGGCTATGGTAGCGCGCGAAAACTGAAACTCTTAAGATCGGTGTAAATGCTGCCGGCTCTTCTACTTTGGAAATTAGAAGTTACGATAGGGAAGAATAGTAGTAATATAAATCGGGAGCAGTTAAAAACAATGAGGTAGCCTCAACTTGAAAAACGTTTCGTGATATTCTCCTAACTGGCAAGCGCTATTTAATTTGCTTTTGAGTTAAAGAAGGAAATCTCGAGTAAGTGATTGTGACACTCATAAGGAACGTCTTCTCATACGAGCATTAGTAGTTTGTATAGTCTTATATACAACGATTTTAACTAGGTAAAAGTTTAGGTGGAAGGTTAAGTGACGCAGTAGGTAAGTGGTTAGAGTATTGAACTTCTGTTTGGCGGCCCGGTTTCGAATTCCGGCAATGTTGAAACTTTTTCCATATGTTTGAATTTCAATTTCAGTACATACTCATTGTGACAAGAAAGATCTTCTCTCCTCCAGAAAGAAAAAAGGTGTTGGAATGAGGAGAATTGGAGAATGCCTCTCAATGAAGGTAATCACTTACTAACTTATTTCCAGCAGTTCTTCTAAATTTGATATTTTCAGCTACTTTCAAGAATTTGCTGATTCATGGGTGGTCACTATTTTTATTTCTCTAAACATACAGTATATAAATAAATAATACATTACGTACACAGCAATATTAAGATAAATATATGTTCTTTTCTGAAAAACACGATCCAAACCATAGAGATTCAAATTAGAATGGAAAACTGTTTCGTTAGTCACCTACTTTACAGCTTTACTTGGATAAACACCTGGATCAGGGCTACCAACTACTCTCAGTGCCGAGAAAAGTTACGTATAAGTTGGGTTGCATCTGTCCAGGCGTTCTCACAACTGCAATAGACCTGGACCCCAATTAATGGAATTAGAACTAAGGACGGCATGACGGATCCGGATCTCGAATATCCGTAGCCTATAAGATTTCGGATCTTGGTTCCGGATATCCGGTTCCTGCATCCGGATCCGAAATTTCGGATCTTGGATCCGGTTTTGGAATTTCGGATCTCGGATCCGGATCCGAAGTTTTGTATCTTGGATCCGGGTCCGAAGTTTCGAATATTGGATCCGGATCCGGATATCCGGTTCCTGGATCCACACCCGAAATTTCGAAGTTCGGATTCGGACTCCTGTTTTGAATATTTTAGGCCTTAGATTGAGACCCAGAACTAAAATATCCATATGTATAAAATTTACTAGGTAAGTTTTATTTAACTCAATGGGAAGACAATTCCATTTAAATGACAAAAGATTACATCAAAATCTCATTTTCACATTTTTCGGTGTTAGACCATTTTTGCGCACACCCCATCATTTAGTCTTTAGTATATCTTTAACCGTACTACAAGTATGCCACTTTCATCTCAAGTCAGTAGTTGTATAGATCTGCCTTTTGTTATATATTAATCGAGTTAGGTTTAAAATTCGATTGATGGTGAGACCTATGATAATATTTTCAGAATGAGTTATAACGTTGAAAAACTGCATAGTAATGCTGCATATTTTCTTTGTGCCACATTGGAATTTAATGTAGTCTATCTCATACAGTCGGCTCTTATGATTAATTCAATGATCTGAACTCCTGCAGCATTACAGTAGTAAGGGCCTGACCTGAGAAAACTTTGGACTTTGACCCCGACCTTTATGACGTCATAGGTCAAAGGTCAATGACCTTGGCCCGGGGTCAATGGCCTAGGGGTACATAGAACCACCCCCTCTAAATTTTGGCAGGGGTACCATGGTCCACCCCCTAAATTTTGGCATGGGTACATAGGACCACCCACCTTAAATTTTGGAAATTGCCAAATCTAAAAATTTGGTGTGGTAGCCTAGGACCATAGTATGTACCTCTATCAGTATTGGGTGTTTATGTCGTTCCCTTTCATGGGTAAAAAATTGCCAAAAATTAAAATTTCGCGGGTTTTGACCTAATTTATCCCCTTTGATGAGGTATTATTGCCCTATATAGTTATATGGGCGTATACAGGGGTCCATTACCTTTTATAACATATGGGTATATTAATGCACTCCTTGAAAAATTTGGGAGGGGTACCTTGGCCCACCCCTTAAATTTTGGAAATTGACCAATGTAAACATTGGGTATTATAGTACAGGACCCTAATATGTATCATGATAAATTTGGGCGGTCCACCTCGTTTCCTTCTAGGGGTACAAAATTGCCAAAAATATAAACGTAAGCAATACGTTGTACCACGTGTTTGGTTTTTGACCTAATTTATCTCCTTGGATGAGGTCCTATTACCTTATATAGTTATATGGTCATGTATAGTGGTCTATTATCTATTATAAGACATGGGTACATTGGTGCACCCCTTTAAATTTTTGGGAAGGGTACCTTGGCCCATCCCTTAAGTTTTGGAAAATGTCAAATTTAAACATTTGGTATTATAGTACAGAATCTTAATATGTATCACGATAAATTTGGGTGGACCACCTCGTTCCCTTTTAGGGGTACAAAATTGCCAAATTTTAGTACAACCACGTGTGTGTTTTGGCTCAATTTATCCCCTTGGATGCAATAAGTTATACCACGTGTTTGGTTTTTGGTCGATTTTATCCCCTTTGGTGAGGTGTTATTATCCTATATAGTTATAGGGTCATGTATAGAGGTCCATTACCTTTCATACGATATGGGTATATTTGTGCACTCCTTTAAAAATTTGGGAGGGGTACTTTGGCCCACCCCTTAGTTTTTGGAAATTGCCCAATTTAAACATTTGGTATTAAAGTACCGGACCCTAACATGTATTATGATAAGTTTGGGTGGTCCACCTCGTTCCCTTTTAGGGGTACAAAATTGTCATAATATAAACGTAATCAATACGTTGTACCACGTGTTTGGTTTTGACCTAAGTTATCCCCTTGGATGAGGTCCTATTACCTTATATGGTTATATGGTTATGTATATAGGTTCATTTTCCTATCATAAGATATGGCTACATTTGTGCACTCCTTTTAAAATTTGTGAGGGGTACCTTGGCCCACCTCTTTATTTTGGAAATTGTCCAATTTAAATTGTCCAATTTGGTATAATAGTATAAAACCCTAATATATATATATATATATATATATATATATATATATATATATATATATATATATATATATATATATTAATATAAATTTGGGTGGTCCATCTCGTTCTCTTTCATGGGTACGAAATTGCCAAATTTTAGTACAACCACGTGTTTCGTTTTTGACCTAATTTATTCCCTTGGATGAGGTCCTATTACCTTATATGATTATATGGTCATGTATAGGGTCCATTTCCTATCATAAGACATAGGTAGATTGATGCACACCGGAAGGGGTACCATAGCCAATCCCTTAAATTTTGCAATTTTTCCAATTTAAGCATTCGCTATCATAGTACATGACCTCAATATGTATCATGATAAATTTGGGTGGTCCACATCGTTCCCTTTCATGGGTAAAAAAATTGCCAAAATATAAACATAAGCAATATGTTGTACCACGTGTTTGGTTTTTGGCCCAATTTATCCCGTTTGATGCGGTCTTATTACCGTATATGGTTATATGGTCATGTATATAGGTTCATTTCCTATCATAAGACATGGGTACATTGATGCACCCTTTAAAATTTGGGAGGGGTATCTTGGCTCATCCACTCAGTTTTAGAAATTATTTAATATAAGCATTTGGTATCTTCGTACAGGTCTTCAATATGTACCACTATAAATTTGGATGGTCCACATCGTTCCCTTTATTGGGTAAAGAACTACAAAAATAAAATTTTCGGAGGTTATTGACCCCTATTTAGCACGTTACATGATTTATTACCTTTATGTGTTTATGTGCCCTTTCAAATTTGGGAATTATCAAATAACAAAATTCGGTAAACGTTTTTCTAGGACCCATTGGTATTCCTCTTATGGTCAAATATTCAAAATTTAAAGGTTGTTGACCGGCTTTATTATTGAATAAGTAAAGGATTTATTACTTTTTCATAAGACACAGGTGTATTTGTGTACCAATCTTAAATTTTGGGAGGGGTACATTTCTTATTGTCATATCAATAATTGGTAATTGTTCATTGGGTAAATCATTGTGAAACATTAGTATGATCACGTGATCAGTTATTGACCTATGATGGGATTAGGAGTCCAGGACATTGGTACATTTAAACTTTGTAGGATAATTTGAGAATGCGTCATTGGTATTGATTATTACAGCCAAATATAAACGTAAGCAATACGATGTACCACGTGATTGACCTTGATGAGGTAGTGTACAGGGATACATAGCTAACCTTATTGAATCTTATGACTCATAGTCTTAAGGGAATACATGCTACAACACTGGCAAAGTTATTGTTGATGCAATTTGATTGGTTGATCACTATCTTTCGTGCAATCTGATTGGCTGATCACTATATTTCGTGCAATCTGATTGGTTGCTGATTTTCAAATCTTTGCTGCATTCAGTTTTAAGTTCTGTTTAACATTTAAAAATCTTGGTTTCGTTCAACATTTTGCACTCACTGATAAATATGATCAAAACCGTTTATTTGTTAATCTAATAGTTAAAAACCGGATAAAGTTTGACGGTTAACCGTGAAACGTAATTTTTTTAGTTTGAAAATTTTTTGTTTGAAAGTTTTTGTTTAAAAACTCTTGTTTCAAATTTGTGTTTGATTTTTTTGTTTCAGAATTTTGTTTGAAATTTATGTTTCAAAATTTTTTGTTTGAAATTTTTTTTGTTTGAAAATTTTTAATTTTTTGTTGCAAAATTTTGTTTGAAAATTTTTTGTTCGAAATTTTTGTTTTGAAATTTTTCGTTTCCATTTTTTTTGTTTATTTTTTTTTCTTTGAACATTTTTGTTTGGAAAATTTTTGGTTTCAAATTTTTAAGTTTGTGCACTCATTAGTAAAGAACCGGAACTGTTTAGAACTAAAACCTCTGGCAACATTGTGGTGCAATAGTACACGTCAGAACATGATGATGCAACGTCATCAGTTTTGCATCATATATAAGTATCGTTCGAGTTAGTATTCATGATAACATCATCATGGCTACTTGTCTGCAGTTTCTAAACACACGTGATGTGATAAAATCATTTACCAAGATTACTGATTTACAACAGAATGTACCTTATAGAATCTTAGCTAGCCAAATGATCCCTACAAAGTTTGGATTAAGAATCGTAGTGAAGCTTCAAAATGATAAGAATATAAATTTACCAGCAAGATATTTACCCATGGAAGCATCAAAACAAGAAGAAGTGCTGCGTTTCTTAAATACTGGATCTGTATCTTTCTGTTATAAAAGACTCTTGGGTCGAAGTCATCAATTTGAATTTAGTACACAGCCGGATTCGTCAGCAATTGTGATGAAATCATGAATTCAAACGTCAGCACATTCCTTTGACGTCAGACAGTTGTATGAATTTGGTTGGTCAGCATGACGTCAGTAACTGTGATGAAATCATGAATTCAAATGTCAGCACATTCCTTTCCTATGACGTCAGCCCTAATTCAATAAATCAACCAATACACTGTCATCCCACGAAAACATTTGAGCAAGTGCTTTTCAGGAGGAAAGATGTGTACTTCTAACGATAAAGAGTTCATCTTCGCAAGCTATTATCCAATAAATATATTTCAAACAAAACATGGATGATTGGTATCAGTGCTAGAACATTTGAACCAGTGATTCGATTGGGCAAAGCAGAACAATTTGGTGTACAACTGACGTGTGAAGAATGGCAAATATTATGTTCACGAATCGACCAAATAAACGATTATTTTCATGATGAGCTAAATGTGACCATAGTCAAATCATTAGGCTCAAATCATGAAGTGGTGCTGCGTACAGTCCTCGAAGAGAAGATGGTGCTGTTACGTAAAAAGAGTACATTCCATGTCCCTCGCAACATGGTGTATCTAACGCAAACGGAATGGAACAAATTCATCAGCGTATTCGAGTGTGTTAAACATGCAGTGGAAGTGTGCAACAAAACAAGTATATTCCTGAAAAAGTACTATTTTGAAAAATGTGTTATGCATATTGTACAACATGTATCTAGATATTGTGATAGTTGTCAACATCGTTCGTGGGTGCATACCTGTATTGATAAACAGTTTATTTGTGATCAAATGGACATTGAGTTTCCACCAATTGATATTGCAATAGACCTTAAAAGACTTCAGTTGGAATTAAAATTATACGCTAAAGACAAACTAGTGCAAGAAGTTCAAAATACATTGTATCGACAATATCCAGAACCACTATCTGGTATGGATGTATGTGGAGTGTAATAAAATGATCAATTTCAATGAATTGTGTTTTTTCATTTGAAGTACAACCCCATGTCCTGACGTGTACTATTGCACCACAATGTTCTCAGAGGTTTTAGTTCTAAACAGTTCCGGTTCTTTACTAATGAGTGCACAAACTTTTAAAAATGTCAAACCAAACTTTGAAACAAAAATTTCAAACAAACTTTCGAAACAAAAATGTTCAAACCAAATTTTCTTCTAAGCAGTTCCGGTTCTTCACTAATGAGTGCACAAACTTAAAAATTTGAAACCAAAAATTTTCCAAACAAAAAAATTTTAAACAAAAAAATTTGGAAACGAAAAATTTCAAAACAAAAATTTCGAACAAAAAATTTTCAAACAAAATTGTGCAACAAAAAAATGAAAAATTTTCAAAAAAAAATTTCATACAAAAAATTTTGAAACATAAATTTCAAACAAAATTCTGAAACAAAAAAAATTCAAACACAAATTTGAAACAAGGGTTTTCAAACAAAAACTTTCAAACAAAAAAATTCAAACTAAAAAAATTACGTTTCACGGTTAACCGTCATATTTTATCTGGTTTTTAACTATTAGATTAACAAATAAACGGTTTTGATCATATTTATCAGTGAGTGCAAAATGTTGAACGAAACCAAGATTTTTAAATGTTAAACAGAACTTAAAACTGAATGCAGCAAAGATTTGAAAATCAGCAACCAATCAGATTGCACGAAATATAGTGATCAGCCAATCAGATTGCACGAAAGATAGTGATCAACCAATCAAATTGCATCAACAATAACTTTGCCAGTGTTGTAGCATGTATTCCATTAAGACTATGAGTCATAAGATTCAATAAGGTTAGCTATGTATCCCTGTACACTACCTCATCAAGGTCAATCACGTGGTACATCGTATTGCTTACGTTTATATTTGGCTGTAATAATCAATACCAATGACGCATTCTCAAATTATCCTACAAAGTTTAAATGTACCAATGTCCTGGACTCCTAATCCCATCATAGGTCAATAACTGATCACGTGATCATACTAATGTTTCACAATGATTTACCCAATGAACAATTACCAATTATTGATATGACAATAAGAAATGTACCCCTCCCAAAATTTAAGATTGGTACACAAATACACCTGTGTCTTATGAAAAAGTAATAAATCCTTTACTTATTCAATAATAAAGCCGGTCAACAACCTTTAAATTTTGAATATTTGTCCATAAGAGGAATACCAATGGGTCCTAGAAAAACGTTTACCGAATTTTATTTGATAATTCCCAAATTTGAAAGGGCACATAAACATATAAAGGTAATAAACCATATAACGTGCTAAATAGGGGTCAATAACCTCCGAAAATTTTATTTTTGTAGATCTTTACCCAATAAAGGGAACGATGTGGACCATCCAAATTTATAGTGGTACATATTGAAGACCTGTACGAAGATACCAAATGCTTATATTAAACAATTTCTAAAACTGAGTGGATGAGCCAAGATACCCCTCCCAAATTTTAAAGAGTGCATCAATGTACCCATGTCTTATGATAGGAAATGAAACTATATACATGACCATATAACCATATACGGTAATAAGACCCCATCAAACGGGATAAATTGGGCCAAAAACCAAACACGTGGTACAACATATTGCTTATGTTTATATTTTGGCAATTTTTTTACCCATGAAAGGGAACGATGTGGACCACCCAAATTTATCATGATACATATTGAGGTTATGTACTATGATAGCGAATGCTTAAACTGGAAAAATTGCAAAATTTAAGGGATTGGCTATGGTACCCCTTCCGGTGTGCATCAATCTACCTATGTCTTATGATAGGAAATGGACCCTATACATGACCATATAATCATATAAGGTAATAGGACCTCATCCAAGGGAATAAATTAGGTCAAAAACGAAACACGTGGTTGTACTAAAATTTGGCAATTTCGTACCCATGAAAGGGAACGAGATGGACCACCCAAATTTATAGTAATATATATATATATATTAGGGTCTTATACTATCATACCAAATGTTTAAATTGGACAATTTCCAAAATAAAGAGGTGGGCCAAGTTACCCCTCCCAAATTTTTAAAGGGTGCATCAATATACCCATGTCTTATAATAGGGAATGGACCAATATACATACCCATATAATCATATAAGGTAATAGGACCTCATCCAAGGGGATAAATTGAGCCAAAACAAACACGTGGTTGTACTAAAATTTGGCAATTTCGTACCCCTAAAAGGGAACGAGGTGAACCACCCAAATTTATCATAATGCATGTTAGGGTCTAGTACTATAATACCAAATATATAAAATGAGCGATTTCTAAAATTTAAGCGGTGGGTCAAGGTACCCCTCACAAATTTTAAAAGTAGTGCACAAATATACCCATGTCTTATGATAGGAAATGAACCTATATACATAACCATATAACCATATAAGGTAATAGGACCTCATCCAAGGGGATAACTTAGGTCAAAACCAAACACGTGGTACAACGTATTGCTTACGTTTATATTTTTGGCAATTTCGTACCCCTAAAAGGGAACGAGGTGAACCACTCAAATTTATCATAATACATGTTAGGGTCCAGTGCTATAATACCAAATATATAATATGAGCAATTTCTAAAACTTAAGGGGTGGGCCAAAGTACCCCTCCCAAATTTTTAAAGGAGTGCACAAATGTACCTATGTCTTATGATATGGAATAGACCCCTATACATAAACATATAACCACATAAGGTAATAGAACCTCATCCAAGAGGATAAATTGGGCCAAAAGACCAAACACTTGGTACAACGTATTGCTTAAGTTTATATTTTGACAATTTTGTAGTAGTAATATTAGTAGTATGAACGGATTAGAAGCCCCGCAGGGCTTGGTTAGGTTCTGTTTTCTTACTCAAATTTTTCTGTACATTTTACATGACCAACTTCAAACAGCTGGCTATGGTAGCGCGCGAAAACTGAAACCTTTAAGATCGGTGTAAATGCTGCTGGCTCTTCTACTTTGGAAATAAAAAGTTACGATAGGGAAGAATAGTAGTAATATAAATCGGGAGCAGTTAAAAACAATGAGGTAGCCTCAACTTGAAAAACGTTTCGTGATATTCTCCTAACTGGCAAGCGCTATTTAATTTGCTTTTGAGTTAAAGAAGGAAATCTCGAGTAAGTGATTGTGACACTCATAAGGAACGTCTTCTCATACGAGCATTAGTAGTTTGTATAGTCTTATATACAACGATTTTAACTAGGTAAAAGTTTAGGTGGAAGGTTAAGTGACGCAGTAGGTAAGTGGTTAGAGTATTGAACTTCTGTTTGGCGGCCCGGTTTCGAATTCCGGCAATGTTGAAACTTTTTCCATATGTTTGAATTTCAATTTCAGTACATACTCATTGTGACAAGAAAGATCTTCTCTCCTCCAGAAAGAAAAAAAGGTGTTGGAATGAGGAGAATTGGAGAATGCCTCTCAATGAAAGTAATCACTTACTAACTTATTTCCAGCAGTTCTTCTAAATTTGATATTTTCAGCTACTTTCAAGAATTTGCTGATTCATGGGTGGTCACTATTTTTATTTCTCTAAACATACAGTATATAAATAAATAATACATTACGTACCCAGCAATATTAAGATAAATATATGTTCTTTTCTGAAAAACACGATCCGAACCATAGAGATTCAACTTAGAATGGAAAACTGTTTCGTTAGTCACCTACTTTACAGCTTTACTTGGATAAACACCTGGATCAGGGCTACCAACTACTCTCAGTGCCGAGAAAAGTTACGTATAAGTTGGGTTGCATCTGTCCAGGCGTTCTCACAACTGCAATAGACCTGGACCCCAATTAATGGAATTAGAACTAAGGATGGGATGACGGATCCGGATCTCGAATATCCGTAGCCTATAAGATTTCGGATCTTGGATCCGGATTCGGAATTTCGGATTATGGATCCGGATCCGAAATTTCGGATCTTGGATCCGGTTTTGGAATTTCGGATCTTGGATCCGGATCCGAAGTTTTGTATCTTGGATCCGGGTCCGAAGTTTCGAATATTTGATCCGGATCCGGATACCCGGTTCCTGGATCCACACCCGAAATTTCGAAGTTCGGATTCGGACTCCTGTTTTGAATATTTTAGGCCTTAGATTGAGACCCAGAACTAAAATATCCATATGTATAAAATTTACTAGGTAAATTTTATTTAACTCAATGGGAAGACAATTCAATTTAAATGACAAAAGATTACATCAAAATCTCATTTTCACATTTTTCGGTGTTAGACCATTGTTGCGCACACCCCATCATTTAGTCTTTAGTATATCTTTAAGCGTACTACAAGTATGCCACTTTCATCTCAAGTCAGTAGTTGTATAGATCTGCCTTTTGTTATATATTAATCGAGTTAGGTTTAAAATTCGATTGTTTGTGAGACTTATGATAATATTTTCAGAATGAGTTATAACGTTGAAAAACTGCATAGTAATGCTGCATATTTTCTTTGTGCCACATTGGAATTTAATGTAGTCTATCTTATACAGTCGGCTCTTATGATTAATTCAATGATCTGAACTCCTGCAGCATTACAGTAGTAAGGGCCTGACCTGAGAAAACTTTGGACTTTGACCCCGACCTTTATGACGTCATAGGTCAAAGGTCAATGACATTGGCCCGGGGTCAATGGCCTAGGGGTACATAGAACCACCCCCTCTAAATTTTGGCAGGGGTACCATGGCCCACCCCCTAAATTTTGGCAGGGGTACATAGGACCACCCCCCTTAAATTTTGGAAATTGCCAAATCTAAAAATTTGGTGTGGTAGCCTAGGACCATAGTATGTACCTCTATTAGTATTGGGTGTTTATAAAACTCAACTCACTCAAATTTATCATAATACATGTTAGGGTCCAGTACTATAATACCAAATATATAATATGAGCAATTTCTAAAATTTAAGGGGTGGGCCAAGGTACCCCTCCCAAATTTTTAAAGGGGAGCACAAATATACCCATATCTTATGAAAGGGAATGGACCCCTATACATGACCATATAACTATATAGGATAATAACACCTCATCAAAGGGGATAAAATCGACCAAAAACCAAACACGTGGTATAACGTATTGCTTACGTTTATATTTTTGGCAATTTTGTACTCCTAAAAGGAAATGAGGTGGACCACCCAATTTTATCAGAATACATATTAGGGTCCTGTAATATAATACGCAATGTTTAAATTAGTCAATTTCCAAAATTTAAGTGGTGGGCCAAGGTACCCCTCCCAAATTTTTCAAGGGGTGCATTAATATACCCATGTCTTATGAAAGGTAATGGACCCCTGTATTCGCCCATATAACTATATAAGGTAATAGGACCTCATCCAAGGAGATAAATTAGGTCGAAAACCAAACACATGGTACGTTTTGCTTACGTTTATATTTTTGGCAATTTTGTACCCCTAGAAGGAAACGAGGTGGACCGCCCAAATTTATCATGATACATATCAGGGTCCTGTACTATAATACCCAATGTTTAAATTGGTCAATTTCCAAAATTTAAGGGGTGGGCCAAGGTACCCCTCCCAAATTTTTCAAGGGGTGCATTAATATACCCATATGTTATAAAAGGTAATGGACCCCTGTATACGCCCATACAACTATATAGGGTAATAATACCTCATCAAAGGGGATAAATTAGGTAAAAAAAACCCGAAATTTGAATGTTTGGCAATTTTTTACCCATGAAAGGGAACGACATAGACACCCAATGCTGATAGAGGTACATACTATGGTCCTAGGCTACCACACCAAATTTTAAAGAGAGGGTGGTCCTATGTACCCCTAGGTCATTGACCCCGGGCCAAGGTCATTGACCTTTGACCTATGACGTCATAAATGTCGGGGTCAAAGTCCAAAGTTTCCTCAGGTTAGGCCCTTACTTCTATAACGCTAAAATCATGGATGTCTTTGAATTTTCGTCATCATTTCAATTTTTTTTTATTACGAACAAAATAAATATCATAAGCGGTATTTTACATAATACATATAGACGCAGATCAGTCAGTAGATTGCTTAAAGTTTATAGCAAAGCTATTACATTTCTAAGACACTGGCGGCCTTAGGACAAAATCCATGGCTTTCCCATAAAATCTTAAGTCTCTCTATATAAAAAGGGCAAAGTTCTGAGTGACTGAGTGAGTGAGTGACAGATCACCGTACAGGCCAAATTGCTTAAGCTACAAACTTGAAATGTGGACAGTTTATAGGCTTTGTGATGTAGGATACCACTAAGTAAGGACTTTGGGAAATTCGACGAGGAAGGGGGGAAATGGGGTGGACAATATTGATGATTCTTGACGTTAGATACTTCAAATTTGGTATTTGGGTTTCTCATTGAAAATAATGTGATACTTATTTAAGTGCTTTTTGATATTTAAATTAGAAGGGGTAGGGAAGATATAGAAAATAAAAGAGCGGGTGGTAATTGCAATTATTGCAATTAGTATAATAATATGTCTATATCTCGGAAACTTAAAGGGTTAGAAACTTGGAATTTGGTATTTGGACTTCTCACTTAAAATAATTAGATACGTATTTCAATGTTATATATATATATATATATTAGGGATGGCCAATTCCGGAATTTTTACTTTCCGGAATCCGGAAAGTAAAATCGGAAAATTCCGGAATTCGGAAAAATTCCGGATTTCGGAAAGATTCCGGAATTCGGAAAAAAATCCGGAATTGAAAAAAATCCGGATTTCGGAAAAATTCCGGAATTTAGAAAAATTCCGGAATTCAGAAAAAAATCCGGAATTCAGAAAAATTCCGGATTTCGTAAAAATTCCGGAATTCGGAAAAATTATTTTTTCTTTTTGTAATCCTAAGAATTTTGTTCAAACGCAAACGAACAAATTTCCTTTTTGTAATGCTAAGAATGTATGATGCAAGTTAAGCTGAAAGTAGTCCAAAAGTACGATGTACTTCTAATATTTAATTTTTGTTTTACTGCGATATTGTCTAGAGGTAAAACATATATCACACTGAGATAAACAACTTGACATAATGAAGATGTTATAATAGGTAGATTTCCAGAAAATCGTGAGAAACGAATTTTTATGAAGTTAAAATATGCGTCGCTTGTTGCCAGTGTGATGAAATTGATAACTTTTATGCTGGAATAGTCTTATTATTTTTATTATTATTATTATTAAACTAACTAACTAACTAACTCTATGGCCTATGGAACCCGGAGGTTCAATGCCGCGTTCACAAAATCTCTCCACTGACTTCTATCCTTAGTTAACTGCATCCAGTTTCTACTCTGTATTCCAATCTCTGCGAGATCCATCTTAATATTGTCCTCCCATCTGCGCCTAGGTCTTCCTAATGGTCGTTTTCCGATTGGTCTTCCAATCAAAACTTTGAAAGCGTCTCTACTTTCTTCCATTCTAGCTACATGACCCGCCCATCTAAGCCTCCTAGACTTGACGACCCTAACAATGTTGGGTAAACCATATAAATTATGTAGTTAATCGTTATGAAGTTTCCGCCATTCCCCATTCCCGTTCCTCTTGGGTCCGAATATTCGTCTCAGGATCTTCTTCTCAAATACTTTCAGTCTATGTTCTTCCCTCAGAGTAAGTGACCATGTTTCGCAGCCATACAGAACAACAGGCATGATTATCGTTTTGTATATTTTAAGTTTCAAATTCCTCGACAGAATTCGCGACAACAAGAGATTTTGAACCGAATAGTAACACGAATTCCCTGCTTTTAGTCGACATTTAATTTCTCCGTGAATATGATTTTCCTCTGTTAATATTGATCCTAGATATTTGAAAGTATCCACTTTATCAAAAGTATTATTTAGTATTTTAACGCATCCATAATTTGCTGTATTCCGGTCCCGACGCACTTCCATGTATTTAGTTTTCTCTGCATTTACTTCTAAACCCATGTCCCTGCAAGCGTTTAATAAGATCTCTGCATTTCTTTCTATTGTTCTCCTATCATCTCCTATTAAATTTACATCATCAGCATATGCCATAACCTGGTGAATACCGTTCAACTGTAAGCCCTGGTTGCTATCTTTGATTTTCCTTATAGCGTATTCCAAAACGAAGTTAAATAATAATGGCGACAACGCATCTCCTTGTTTCAGGCCATTTTCGACGTGAAAGCTCGTGGACAAAAAATTTCCTACCCGGACTTTACTTTGGGATTCATTTAAACATATCTTAATTAATCTAATTAGCTTTCTCGGTATTCCAAGTTCTGCAAGAACGTTGTATAATGTTTCTCTCCTAACCGAGTCGTACGCCTTTCTAAAATCAATAAATAGTTGATGTACCGGGGTATTGTATTCCCACTTTTTTTCGAGTATTATTATTATTATTATTATTATTATTATTATTATTATTATTATTATTAATCGTTTATGTACTGTAAAAGAAAAATGTGAACCGTTAAATAGTAGATTTTATCTGTTGTTTTTTGATATCTTCTAACAGTAATAACAACCTGCTTGTAAATACGCAATGATTATCAAGGACAATGGCATATTAATGTAAGGACTACTCTGCAGACTAGCAATAAACAATAAACAATAACAGTTAAACAATAGTTGCAAAAAAAAGTAACTTACTTGGGCACGTCAGAATGTTCGCGAGAATATAGGGACGCATTGAGACTAGCAAAGAGCGTGGTATTATCATTACTGAAAGGGCCGTACGATGGAGGCATTAATGTTAATGGCACTAATGAGCACTTACTTGCTCTAACGGTTAACTTCATTTTTGAGATGATTCTTAGAAGTGGGCGTGTTGGCATGCAGTTAGAAGACCTATATCCATTATTTAAAAAGCACACGTTATCTGTGGAGTACTAACGATTTGCGTCACTATCGAACACTAACGTAGCACTAGCGACGTTTAAAGTCGAAATTGGAGTCTGACATAAGTGGCTTGTCAACTTCACGGACATTATATTTTCCTTGAATGAGAGAAATTTGCGCCCAGGAAATTTGCACCCTACCACAAAAGTAGGAAAAAAGCGCTCGCAATATATTTGCACTGGAATGTTTGCGCCCTACCCCAAAAAGAGGGGCAAATGCGCCGGCTATATATTTGCACTGGGATGTTAGCGCCCTACAATTCAACTTATTTTTGTATTGTGTAAAGTAACTTCCACTCACACTTGAACTAGGCTTGCCTCTCATCGTCTCAGTGAGTTACTCTATCCGTTATAATATTCCGAACAAATGAAAAAAATACAATTTTAGTTCACTAAAGGGCAATCCATACAAATACATTTTTTCATTATACTACATAATTTACGATAAAAGTATAAATGACTGATATATAATTATTTATTAATATAATCAAAGAGTATAATTTAATCTACAAAAGGCTGTTTGGCTCTACCCAGATATCTCTGTTCACAATCCTTGCGAGTTGTTTGGCTTTTCAGGACACAAAATATAGAAAAGAAAATGTAAAGTGAATGTAAAATCAGTTCAGTAATATTATCAAGAAAACTATGTACAGTGTGTTTACTTGCTGGAATTCAAACACACAATTGCGTTCAGTCGTTCTTTCAGAAAAAAATGTTCCGGGGGGCACACTTAGTATTCCGGAGGGGGGGCACTGCTGGTACTATTCTATTTATTATTATATTATAGGCGTATTATTTTGGTCTCCTCCGAGGGGGCACTCTGAGAGCTCTGGGGAGGCCAGTGTTCCCCCAAAATCATCTCTGGAAGAAGCAGTGATTGCGTTGATCCGTTGTGTTCTTTTGGCTTATATTGAAGTTTATTCTCCCCTTATATAGCCACAATGAAAATAAATCACAAATGGCATGGTTGTGGGGGGAGGATTGTTTACGCTCTAATGTCAGCCCCTCCGAGCAAATGCGTAAGCCCCAATAGTTTATTTTATTTCGCAGGGCTCAAACTTCCCGGTGTAGGTACATTGCAGGCGCAATTTTCCCTGTTCTTGAGGTAGGGCGCAAATTTCCCAGACGCAAAATTCTCGACACCGTTCGAATGACCTCGGAAGACTATATCTTTTTCAATACTTTTTTATATTCTTTTACTCGAGATTTCTTCATGGCTTCTTATTAAAATACTTACTAATATATCCTCATTTTATTGTCCTAACCAATCAATATGGGTATGTTGTCAGTAAAATATTTAGATTGATGGAGCCTCTGGTGTGTAACCACAGTATTTCATATCATCCCCCCATTAGAAATATTGGCTAAACGAACCAATATATGATGCCAATAAAATAGTTTAGAATGATTGAGCCCCTGGTAAATAACCACAGTATTTCGTGACAGACCCCCCTTCCTATTACCATATTCTAGCTACATGCCTGACTCAGCTAATTCTCTACATTCTTTACCAACCACACATTTTCTAAAGCGGAAAATGCTCTCTAAATACCTAAGCTCATTATTTTCAGCAGATGCACAAATTGGGTGACATTCTATCTACATGAATGTTATATATGTCGATTACTGGAAACCGCTTCTCGCTATCTATTACCATATTTACTATATAATGATTAACGTTAAAACCGGAAATGGTTGATTTGTACCGCTTCCGGTTTGAATATTACATTCATCAGGGAACTCGATTCTTAACTATTGACTCTGTACATCATGGCCAAAATTGATTGGTAATCCATCAGATAGTTCTTGAGACTGTTTGTCTCACTGACGGACAGAATGAATATATGGCTATAGAGTTTTGATAAACTAAATTCGTTAATGAGTGATAATGGAACAAATATAAGAAAGGGAACCAAGAGTAGGCCTACCACAGGGAAAATTTTCGAACACAAAATTAGCCATCGAAAACCCACATGTCCTGGGTTAGAATACCATAGATGAAAACTCTACCACTGAGTCATCAATCGCCCGCTTATTAGTTTTATTAATTATTATATTAATATAAATTAATGAATGCCTGCTTATGTTAATTATTGAACAATTACATTGTACACTTCGTAAAGTCAAAAATTATAAATTTGTATTTACTGTACATACAGTGAGCGCAGAAAGTGTTCGTACACCTATGCTATGGAAACGAGAATGCCTGCGAAAAAGAAACAGAAAATTTAAGAAGTGTAATAACACACACAATATGAATAATGAAAACTAAGCTTTATGAATATATCAATAAAAAACCACAAAGACAAGTTTAATGATCTGAAATTAAATTAATTCCGTAGAAAGTGTATAAAGTAGACGCAAAAAGTGATCTTACACCTGACGTACGAATACGAAACAAAGATACCACAACTGGGGTTCACTAGTATTCACCTGAGTATACACCTCTGTATAGCATGACGGGTAACAGAATGAGTTTAGTTGTGAATAGGAGTGAAAAAACTGCACGGTGGGCTGTCGAAATGGAAAGCAACCGAACAGAAACAAATGAGGAGACAAGAAAAGTAATTATTAAAGTGCATAAGAACTGTAAGTCTTTGAGAAAGATAGAAAACCTTGCAGACAGGTCTCGTTCAACGGTACAAACAATAATTGCGATGTATAATGTTTCTATCACTGTGCGAAACAAAACAAAAAAAAGAAGAACTGGAAGACCAAGAGTGTTGAGTGAACAACATAAACGTTACATTATTAGGGAAAGAAAAAAGGTTCCAAAAAATAGTGCTGTGCAATTGGCAACGGATCTGGAAACACGCGGTGTTAAAGTATCAGCCAGTACAGTGCGTAATATTTGCAGGGTATCATGGTCGGATAGCCAGGAAAATGTTCTGGGTGAACAAGACAAATCGTATAAAGAGACTAAAGTTTGAAAAAGAGTATAAAGATAAGGGATCAGGCTTCTTTCTGGAATAGGGTCATATTTTCGGACGAAAGTAAATTTAATTTTATCGAGTCCAATGGGAGGCGTATGGTATGGCGCAAGGTGAATACAGAGATGAATCCTCAAAATCTCGTCCTTAAAGTAAGACACGGAGGAGGGTCCCTGCTCGTCTGGGGTTGTATGAGTGCCTCAGGAGTGGGTCGTCTCCACCTTATCGATGGAGTGATGATCCACAAAGTGTATATTAATATATTAAAGGCAGTGGCGGCCGGTGGTTTGTGGTTTCGGGTTTTGCAGTACGAACGAACGAACTCATTGACTAATCAGCATAAATTTAGATACAAATGCTATGTGACATGTTAAAATAAATAAAAATCTGTTTTTAAAAAATAAAAAAATGCAGAACATTTAATCCGATTAATCACCTTATTTAATTAGTAAGTTCATTCTTCTCTCTTTGATTGGAACAAATCTGCCTAATACATGCTGGTTGAACCCTAGTATTCTTATCGTCAGGTCTTTTTCGATGGAAAGCATAACCAATGGTGATAACCTTTCTTGGGACATTCAATTCCTGGAAAGTGTCAATTCTTTTTGATGTGAAAAAGAACTTTTCTTCTTTTACTGACGCCATAGGTACAGTTAATATTAATTGCAGAAGCTTTGTAGATTCACTGAATATTTTTTTGTAGATTTTTGTGAACAATTCATTCTAGCAAACTCAGTCTCTGACAGTGATCCGAATTCCTCTTCAGTGTAGACTAAAGAGAGTTGTAGCAGAGATTAATGTTATAAAAAAATGTACATTGAACACGCTTTATTCACAATTTATCTAGGAAACTTTCAAATAAATTGTGGAAATGTACCTAGTGCATACAACATTACTGCCATAAGGTGTCCTGTAAACTTAAACCGTTTTTTTTTTTCTTTTTGGAACACTCTCCTGAATTGCACTTTGCTTGTTTTGTCTAAGCCTTAATTGTAAGTTTTTCCTCAGTTGAAAGCTGGGCATTTATTTATTTATTTTTTTTTGTAAGTTATTTACAGAAGTCATGATATGCAATTCATAAAGAATTTGTAGGTTATGTACAGAATTAAAGCACACAAAATAAAATTAAATCTAATAACTAATAACCAAAACAGCTGATACAAAAGAGATACAAGTATATGAATTGCGAATGTCACATATTCATACATAGGGCTGTAAACTGGCCGTCTTTTCATTGGTCTGGCCGAAAAAAATGATGTTATTTTGATTAAAGCCGGTGAGGGGTACAAACTTCTCACCAGCCCCTTTATAACCGTTTTCTTTTTCAAATTTGTATCTAGTTCGAAGTATAGATATTGAAAAGTAGCTGTCATTCTGTAAACTCAAAACTGTTACCTTTCACCATGTATCAACGATTAATATATTTTGTTCTCCTGTTTAGAAAGTTTTAGAGAGAGATGACAGGGACTGTATCAGGGAAAATTTGAGATTTACTTTCAAGGAATTTTATACATTTATTATGAGTGGAAAAGGACTTCTTAAATCAATTTCCTACAGTTGAAGTAGAGACTTATATGTTTAAAGAGTGAATTTCATTTTCCAAATCCAAAATTGTCACGGAAAGATTATTATACTTTTGTTCATCTGTTTCGATAATTTTAAAGGAAGGGTAGTTACTGGTAAATACAATAAATTGAACAATGCCGATTGATCAATTTCAGTTTCTCATTTATAGCACAATGTATCTATTAAGCTTATTAGTGAACGTTCTAAGGACATACAGAATATATGTTAATGCACTTTCGTTCACGATAGTACATTTCCTTTCCATGGATAGGTCCGAACAGAGATACTTAACGCTGAGACCTATATCACAGAGAATTTTGAGGAGGTATCGTTTTTTTTTTATTTTACAGAGTTGGCAACCCTATTCATGTATCAACACACACACACTTGTGCGTAAAAGAAAAAAGAACTACATTCCAAATCATCCGTCTTGGTTGTTACGCAATGAACGATGAACACAATATACTTCCACATGAGGCGAAACAATGTTTATCAACGTTCTGGAAAGCAACCTTGAAACCCGCCAGATATAGGAACAACATGATAGCTGGGAGGGGTCCAAAGTGTTTGAGGAAGGTCCAATACGTCTACGTAATAACGAACCTGTCTTTTATTGTACCCGAAAAGATAAGTAATTCTTAATTACTGTCACCTATATTTTTAGAAAAAAATGATAGAACGATTATTTCTATAATAAAACAAAAAGTACATGATGAGGCGTAAGATAAAATATTTTAGCTTACATCAATCATTTCTCTGTTAAACATGTATAGTTCGTTAAGAAAGTCTACAAAGGCTAGTAGAGTTTCGAAATTTTGGGGAGGTCCGGACCCGGTGGACCCCCCTCGTGGCTACGGCTCTGAGCATTGCTAACTAGTCCCAAATTCAATGTGGCGTTCCCCACCATACAGTTCTATCAAGAGTATAAAATATACTTATTTTATAAAAGAAATATGTATATACTAAAATACTATCCACAGAGGGGGGGATTCTGCATATTGACTTATTAATATTTGGTTCACAAATTACTGTAGAAGAAATTTTCATTATCTATATAAGTTAAGAATTAACTTGTAAATGCGAATCTACTTTCATTTGATTTCTGCTCTACTATATATTTTCTTTTTTATTTTGTAATTCTGCTATCACTTTTTTAATTGTCATTATTGATTTGCTTCAGTATAAGTACCGTAATGTAAAAATATGAATGCATAAAAACAAATACCATTTGTTAACTGCTAGTGAAATAAAATTTAGAAATCTTATTTAGCGCGAAAAACCTTCTCGGTCACTGGAAACCGTGCTGTGTTGCAGAAGCACTGCAACGACCAGACCCCTTAACTTCTGAGATAGGGGAAAGGAGACTTAACATTTGCTCCAATTCCCGCGCTGAAGGAATCTGGTCGTTGCATGCTCGCTGCAACACAATATAAATTAGGAACTGACGGATTATTTTTCGCTTTTTAAAACGGATTGACGAAACGGACAGTTAGAGAAGTAAAAAAAATATGTTATT